>NW_007727271.1:215711-217970 GCF_000696425.1 Galeopterus variegatus
CCTCGGTGCTGCGTCTGCACCTCGCTCAGCCAGTGAGCGGGAACCGGTCTGTATGTGGGATCCGAACCCTCCGCGGGAGCGCCACCGCGCTCCCAAGCGGCGCACTGTAGCAGTGCGCCACCGGGCCGGCCCAGAATTTTTGGCTTTTAAAGTAATGAAATAAAAGCCAAAGAGAGGCCAGTTTGGGTCTGGCCATACTCTGTATAAAGATATTAAAGGTATATTTATCTTTAAGGAGCAAAAAGTTGGGACATGAGAGAAATAATCACTTTTATTATCTTAAAATTTATTTGACTTTAAAAATGATCTCACATAACATATCTATGTTTAAATATAATTTCTTAGTGATGTCACTTGTATAGATTTCAGTGATAGAAGAAATGAATGAAATAAGATTTAAATAAAACTTCTGTCTAGTGAATACTTTCGTATATATTTATATCTATATAATTTTAATGATTCTTGAAAAAAATTGATCATTTTCTGTCTTCCCTGTTGAAATATTGGTTGGGCTGGGAAACATTGGTCTACTTTTCATTCACACTGTTTTCCTTGTCTTTGGGGACTCTGTCCTTCTGCCTTATCTTCCTCCGTCTGCTGTCCCTTCCTGGTGGCAGTGGGGCAGAGGGGACTGGACTGTGGCCCCAGCACATCTTACAGAGAAACCAGCCTTTATTTCCAGCCAGGAGCAGAAGTACTTGGCTAGGCAGTATTTTTATTTTTCACTCCTGGGAAGCCTCAACCCTGTAAAGGAGTCTTTAAATTGGAAGAGCAATACTCTACGGATGATTTCTTTGTCTTCCTAATAGTTGCCTGAAATCTCCCTTCCAGCATTGTGATCTACAAGCTCCTATGACCCAGGCACTCAATTTATTTTCTTTGTTAGGAATTTCCAGAGCCATGGCTGGGGTCACCCTTTGTCTTCCCGGCAGCTGGCTTCACTCTGAATTTAATGAGGTTGCTGAGCTGAGTGACCGAGGAAGGGTTTCCCCCATTGGAAGGACTCTGCCGCTTGTCCCTATTAAATGAGTAAATGCCTTCTGCTGGGGGACTCCAAGAAAGGGCCTTTCCAGTCAGTTCTCATGTCAGCATCCAGGGCACATTCCTGAGCCTGCTGCCGGCTCCTCCCTCCCTTCTCTTTGCACTTTTGGTGCAAACCAGCAGTGAACTAGGGATATATTTTAAATCACACACATACACACACACACATATAACTTTTGGAGTCACTGAGATTTTCTGTCCTTCTCAACTGGTCAGACAATTTAACAGAGCCTGTTGGCAAACTTGTGTAATCAGCCTGGATTTCATGCTATCCAAGGTCTCACTGCACCTGATTCTCCATATTTAAGTTTGCTAGTTAGTTTTTAGAGCTGTGATATTAGCAGATGGAGATTTGAAATGCTTCATTACCATTTTGAGAGTTTTAAGTATTTTTCATTTGTTTTTAGTAAGAGCTTTAAGCACATTTTTTTTTTTCTTATGATCCCGGTGTATTTACTTAGACTTTACATTTTTACAGAAGGAAAAACTTATTTATTTTTGTATTTCTATTATTAAACAGATAGAGAGAATGTCTACAATTATATGCTTCTTAAACTGGATTTCATCCAGAAGTGTAATATATTCACCAAACTCTATGAATGCCAAAGCTCCCTTTAAGCAGATTGGGAACCAGCCCAAGAGTTCTAAAGTTACATTTTTCTGAAGGAGTTTTGTTGCATACTTTTAAAAAAAGGGGGGTGGGTGGGATGGGGAGCGGGTAAGGATTCTTGTATGGGACCTTTATACTTACCCCCATCTCCATAGTCTTAAAATTCCCTCTAACTTTTTGATGGTTTGATTTCCAGATACGCAAGATGTACTGTAAATTTAAATAGCGAGATCCACTTTCAATGCCGCACATGTATTGAACTTTTATTGAATGAATTAATGAGTTCAGAAGCACCAAAGGGTATTTGATTGTGGACTTGCCTTAAACTAATGATTTGTTTTTTTAATAAAAGGAGAAAGCCATTTATTCCAAACTTAGTACTTATAAGATTTTAGATTTTAGTTTTAGAGACATTTGGACTTTCATAAATATTATGAAACCTTAGATTTTAATTCTCCACTGCTGCTTTTTTTTTTTTTTTTTTTTTAAAAAAATTCCACCGGCCGGCCCGGTGGCGCACTGCTACAGTGTGCCGCTTGGGAGCGTGGCAGCGCTCCCACCGAGGGTTCGGATCCCACATACAGACCAGTTCCTGCTCACTGGCTGAG
>NW_007727271.1:218151-440470 GCF_000696425.1 Galeopterus variegatus
AAAAAAAAAAAAAAAAAAAAAAAAAAAAAAATGCCACAGTGAAATTTTAAAAGCAACTTAGAAATATTTTAGGGCCCTTATGACTTAACAAACGTCATACTGTCAGACACAGATGCCTGTCTTTGGGGAGCTTAACATCTAGAAAGCAGAGCAGGACCACAGATATAATAACTGTAACATATGTTGCTGACTTGGTTTCCCCCCTTGTCCTGCTGGAAGGCTTGGCAGGGTGGGGTTCTTTCTGTTTCAGGGAGGATGTGTGCCTGAAGGTTGCATCTTCTCATCTCAGTCAGAAGTGCTTGATTAGCACTTTAAGGCTCATGACATTTGGAAATGATGGTCCTTTCCAACCCTGAAATTCTGTGCTGTTCTAAGTCATTTGGCTACATGAAACATTGTTAAAGACAGACCATATTGCATTTTTTTTAAAAAAATTGAGATTAAACTCAATTACTGGCCTATTTTGGAGACAGCCAAGGGCACTGCTGTCCAGTAACCTGCAAAGTTCTGTACAAATGTGGGGTGCGGGGTGGGATCACCACAAGGTTTGTGTTGAGTTTTCTCTGCCTAAGGCAAAAAGCCTTCATTCCTGGAAATGAGTGCCCTTGCCTCCTTCATGCAGGATCCTGTAAATTGTTGTTATAGTAAAACAGTGACTAACAAGAGCCTTTTATTTATTTATTTATTTTTTCGTGACCGGCAACGGATCGCAACCCTCAGTGTCACGCCCGCACTGGACCGGGACCGGCCACGGGACCGCAACCCTCGGTGTTGCTCCCGCACCTCGCTCAGCCAGCGAGCAGCCGGTCTGTATGTGGGATCCGAACCCTCGACTGGAGCGCCGCCGCGCTTCCCAAGTGGTGCATTGTAGCAGTGCGCCACCGGGCTGGCCCAAGATCCTTTTATTAACTGGGATTTCCACCTACCTCTGACTCCTCACTCATCATTTTTGGAACCAGAACAGGATAAATGGAGAAATAGACCAATTATGTCAATGTGCAACTGTTTATTGAATTCTTCCTGTGTGCCAGGCACTGTGCTTCATGGGTAAATGGTTGGCTCAGTTAATCCTCACAATAGGGAAATGAGTGCTATTTTCATCACTGTTTTGCATGTGGGGAAACAGGCTTACTTTGGAAGGGTCACTGACTCTTTGCTAATAGAGTTGAGTGTGAAGAATTTAATTACTCTTAGTCAAGATCTCAGGCTTCCACCCCACCACCGCCATTGGCATCCTACACTAACTGAAATCAATACATAGTTGTTCTCTTCCAGTATCTTGTATTCTATTTCTGTAAGTTGTGAATTGTGAAGTCAAGGTCATTTTATGTTGAGAACCATTCTCTTTAACATTTATTAGTTTGGAAATGATCTCTTAAATATTCCTAACTCTGTCACCTTTTGTTCCATTTTAGTGGTTGATGTTGTAGTGCCTCTATTTTGTTAGTAAGGCTCTTTGAGTTCTAAAGGATTTTTTGACACCTTTTATTTTCTGATAATTTTATCTTGTCAACCACCAAGTCAATTGGGCAGGAAAAAAGCTTTGCTGTGGGCAAAAGGGGCAGAATGAGATTTAGGGAGTGCGCTCAGAAAATCAGATTTTCTCTGAGCAGCAGTTTTTGCTGTGTATAATTGAGAGAAGACAAATGTAGAAATTGTCACTTGTGGTTGCTGTAATTAAGGCCTCTGTGGAGCTTTTTGCAGCCAAATGAGAAATACACATTTGCTGGGAGCTTCTCTCCTGTTCAAAGAGGGTATATATGGTTGAGGGATTTTTTTTTTTTTTTTGGTCTGATTAAAAATACTGGGCATGGGCTGGCCCGGTGGTGCACTGGAGAGTGTGCTGCTTGGGAGTACGGCGGTGCTCCCGCCGAGGGTTCGGATCCCATGTGGAGACCGGTTCCCGCTTACTGGCTGAGCGCGCGCAACACCGAGGGTTGCGATCCCGTTGCCGGTCCTCGGTACGGGCGTGACACCGAGGGTTGCGATCCCGTTGCCGGTCCTCGGTACGGGCGTGACACCGAGGGTTGCGATCTCGTTACCAGTCAGTAAAAAAGACAAAAAGGAAAAAAAAAATACTGGGCATCATTGTGTGCTCCTGTGGCCAGGCCTCAGCTCACAAGCAGTCAGCCCACATGCCCTCCCTGCCCCAGGGTCCCCACCTCTGTAGTTCATTCTGTGTGCCTCAGCCAGATTAATCTTGAATTAGGTAACTTCTCTTCTGCAGAATTTACGCTGAGTTCCATGGTCTGCTAGTACGCCATTGCCTGGCATTCAAGGTCATTTTGGAGTCTGTGTACACCATCTATCCAACATTGTTTCCTTTCACTCTTCAATATAAACCCTTTTCCTCAACTGAACTGGTCTTGGGTCTATTCTGTGTACATTCTGTGCTGTGAACTAAACATTACCTATGTGGAAACTACTTTGAAAACTCTAGTTTAGGCACTTGGTGAGGAGAAGAGCTTGTTAATAATAGCAAAAGACATGGAAGACAATAAGGTTTATAGGTAAATCAAGTGATAGCTAGCCAGTAACATGTACGAGAATTAACTCTAGGGAGAAAGAGTAGACCAGTTAGTTTACTTCTTATGGGAAGTTAAGTTATAGAGGCAGTTGTGCTGTTCAGGAGAGATAGGACATGTCACCTCATGAGGGAGTGGAAGTAGGTGATGTAAGCTCTTGAAAGAAGAGCTGACGAGACTATTCTTTTAGTAAGCTTGAAAAGACTAGCCTGCCTGGAGTTGAAAAAGAACATTTGCTGCTACTCAGAGAAACCAGCTGAGGAGAATGTGGTTTTGAGCCTCATCCTTGGTTGCTATTGGTGGTGATGATCCTGCTGAAAGAAGCTAAAATGTATTGAATGCTTTCTAACACTGTAATAGGCACTAGATGTGCTTGATCTCATTTGGTCCTCCCCATAACGCTGTGAGAGGGATGGCTCTTATTATTCCCATTGTACAGGTGAGGAAACTGAGGCTTAGCAAGATTGACTAACCGCAGATCATGCATCTCGTAAGTGGCAGAGCAACTACTCAAATCCGAGTTACATTTATTCTAGAGTTCCTCTCTCTATTTTTTTTTAAAGATGTATGTGGATGGGCAGATGTTGGTGGGTGTCGTTGCTTCCTAAAGTGTGCTAGAAAATGCTATGTGTGATTTTATTCAGTTTTAACTTCCCCTAATGAACACTTTCTATAAGGAAGTTGGTATAAGAGCTATAGGGCGATTTTCAGCATCCAGAAAAGGGCGCTTTTATTGACATGTATGTGCGTGGGTAAGTCTTGAAGCTTGGCAGTCTCTTAGCTGTAATATTCCTGCAGCAGAGGGTAATCCACAGATACTCTTCCATGCTGTTTGTAGTGATTCATCATGGTTTCAAGGTTATTAGTCTTCTCTCTCCAACTAGAATATAAGGTCTCTGAGGGCAAGCACCTCTCTTATCTTGGTTGATGTTTATTTTATTACCACAACTAGATAAAAAAAGCCCGCTAAGATGATCCATCTGACTTTTTTAGGTCTGTATATTCTCCGAACAACCTTTGTACAGGAGCATCTTGTGGCAGGGACTGTGTTGTGCCTCCTTGGGTAAGGCTACATGGCAGATTAGAAAGAGCCTAGCTTGGGAGCCAGAGCCAGGATCCATATTCCAGTTTTCCTCCTTGCTTCTGCAGGACCCTTCAACAAGTTTTCTAACTTTTATGAAGCTCAGTCTCTCCACTTGCAAAATGAGTGTAGAAACCTTCCAATGTGTGCTGAGGATTAGTAATGACATGTAAAGTGGCTGACTCAGTCACCATTTAGGAAATGAAGAGGTGGTTCATCTCTCTGCATAGTGTGAGCACAGGGCCTTGCACAGAATGCATGTACAATGTGTCTTGGTAATAATGGTTTGGTTCCTTGAGACCTGACCCTTACGAGAGAGCAGCTTTGAGGTCTTTTAAAACATGATGCCTTTATCAAGAATGTCTTTCATTGCCTGGCTTTGCATAGGAAGGTAGAGCTGGAGACCAATTTTTTTGGTTCTTGGATCCTACTTCAGTTTGTAAAACCTAACGTTTGGTACAGGTAAGTATTGGTATTATCAACCTCATGATCAGATATACAGTGATTATATTCATCAGCCTGTTAAAACAATAAAAGATAAAAAGGGCGGGATTGGCACCTTCTTTGTTAGAATGCTTTTCCTTTTATAACATACCAGTGTACGATGTTTCATATATATTTTTAAATTTAATCTTAAGAACAATTTCTTAGGTATTATTAATTCACTTTTATAGGTGACTGAACCAAGGCTGACATTAAGGGACTTCCCAATTTGCACAGCCCTGCCAAAGTTTGAATTCAAATCCAGTTCTTCTAACCCTGGCTTTTTGTTGTTGTTGTTGTCCTGCAGCCACTAAGCACTATAGCAACTGAAGTCAGAGGTGTGTACAGATACCAACTGAGCCAGGGTCCTCCTGTGCCCGCATATAGACACATTGACACATTGTGTGCACATGTGTACATGTGTGTGTATGTGTACATATAATATGTATAAACACACATATATATTAATATATAAGTATATAATTGACACCAGACTATTTCCAGTTGTCTGGTCTGAGAGACAACATAGATTTTTAAAAAATATTTTAATGGGATATTTGCTGTGAGCTTGCTACTATATTAAATGTTTTAGTGCTTTTTAGCTTAGTTAGGAGAAAACCCATTTCAGAAATTTGTACTGCATTCTCAAATGCATGGATGCAGCTTTTATACATGATATATTCAAAAATTGCCTAAGATGAGTTCAAAAGAAATAGAATAAAGTACCTAATGTAACATAAACCACTGCCTGAGGAATCGGAGCCGAGCTGTCCCATTCACTACAGTTGGGCACTAATGATCTGATGTAGTCCTTGGCCTCCATGGCCCAAGTTCAGGGATTATTGACTCTGGGTCTGCATGTATGTGTTCCACCTCAGTTATTAAACAAGTTCCACTGAAAAGAGAGGTTTTCTCAGAAAAGATAATGTTCCCAGTGTTTCATGTTGACTTTCTGGTAGGTTAGTATACTTTCAGTAAGATTTCAAACTTCTTAAGGAAAACAGGTAATTCCTGAACAAGCCAGTATTATGGATTGAGGTATTTAAGTTATATATTTGCAAAAGACCCAAAGTCTTTTTACTGAATGGAGCCTCTGTTCGCTCATTCCTGAGCATGGTATGGGCCTGTACTGCAGATGTCTGCATAATATATGATGTGGTAAATATATAGCCTTAGGGATTTTGTGGTTTAAAAGAAAAGTTGAGAGGGAACTATGGATTGTCTGTGAGAGCAGACACCTCTCCTGCCCTATCAAACCCACCCTTCTTTTCCTTTTTCAGGCTCTGACAGATCTCTTCAGCTTTTTTAGATTTTTTTTTCAATCACATACAGTACTTCTTAGTCTCGTTTACCTGTATTGTGGCCGATGGTCCAACCTTGTCTCTCCTGAGCATTCAAAGTGTTTGCTGATGCTCCCTCAACAGGTAGACATTATTTAGCAACCACTTCAGAAGAAAGGTAGCATCTATATCCTGGACTTGCCTTTATTATTTTGAGGTTATGTGTTTACAGTTCAAATGGAGCTAAAATGTTTGGCTTTTATCTAATGAATTTGGGACTCTGCCCTATTTTGAATTATCTAGATTATCTAAGTGGAGTGTTCCAAATGTACCGGATGCCACAATTAGACAGCTTTGTTTTGGTTTTGTAGACACAACCATATTTGGGAAACACAAGTGGACCATTTTTACATTTAAGACTTATCTTGGTTAACAATGCGTGTTTAAGGAACTGTGTGTGCCCAGAGTTATACATATAAAGAGTTCGAGAAGGAACTCAGGGATCTGGAATGCCATGAAGTTGGGTTAGGAGCAGGGAATTGGCAGTGAACAGGCCTAGGAAGCAATGGGGAGACTGTGTGTTGTCACCTGGCAGTCCCTGCTAACTATTTTAAGATGAAATGTTTTGGTGCAATTGCTTCTTTAGGAAATCTGGCTGAACATTTGAATTATTTTATTGCCCCCCCCCTTGTCCTCACAAGGAACTGCATGGGAGTAGTTTGGCTTCATTAGACAAAAGCAATCACTGGCAAGTCACATGTTGGAGTTCTACACTTGGGGTATTTGCTCTCAGTCCTGTAGAAGGTTGCATCATGTGGAGCTTCCTGTTCTAAAAGATGTGATTTTAGTGGCATTTTTTTTTTAGCTTGTTTCCTAGAATTTTTTCTTGGGAGTTCTAAAGATTATACAATTGCACATCTGTTGCAAAGTATAAGCTAAACAAACAATTAATTTTCATTAAAAAGAAATCTATTCTTTTTTTTTTTTTTCTTTTTGTCTTTTTTACTGATCGGTAACGGGATCGCAACCCTGGGTGTTGCGCCCGCACCACGCTCAGCCAGTGAGCGGGAACCGGTCTCCACATGGGATCCGAACCCTCGGCGGGAGCGCCGCCACACTCCCAAGCGGCGCACTCTCCAGTCGCCACCGGGCCGGCCCAAAAGAAATCTATTCTAACCACATTATAATGTTTGAAAATAGAAAAGCAAAAGTTACCTATGATTGTACACTATTGCAATCACTATTAAAACTTGGGCATATTTCCTTTCTAATATATGTATGTGTTTTGCTTTTTATATAATTATACTCACAAATGTCACACAGACCTATAACTCTGCTTTATTTACCTTAACTTATGACAAGTCTTCCCATGTTGTGTGGTCTACATAACCATTATTATAACTGTTCAGTGGTTCACCCAGTGGATACGAGGTCGGGTTCTTGGTCACCCATTACTGAACACTGGAGTGTTTCTAGGTTTTCACTATTATTATTAAAGCTGTGGCAAACATCTCTGTATGTATAGCTTTATTGTCACTCAGGTTTCTTTCTTTGGACTAGATTCCCCTAAAGCACAAAGGGTATGAGGTGCATAGCTCTTGATGTGTGTTGCTGAAAACAGTGGAAACAATTTACAGTGTCATTGGCTGTGTAGGCAAAAGCCAATGTTTTTGCATTTGCCCGTATTGAATGTTTGTTTCTTTAAATTTGTGGACTGATGTAAGAAGTAGAAAAATGGTTAGTCATTATTTTAATCTTTTTAAATCTAATCGTGTTAAGTGAAAAGTTTCTCCTAGGTTTGTTTATTATTTGCATTTTCTGTTCTGGAAGTTATTTTTTCATGCCCTTTTAACATTGTTTTCTTGGCAATTAGTATGGATAGTACACTGTGAAATAAAGGCATTAACCCTTGGTACTATGTTTGCTGCAAATAAGCCATACATTTTAATACATAGACAATGTTATATAGGATTACAAATTAGCTCCTAAATTCTGTTGTTTGAAGCTCAAGTAATATTGCATTTCTAAGACTTGAGCCTATTTTGGGGGCCGCATTTTGCTTATTGGCAGTTTTGTTGGCAGAAATCAACTTTATTTAAGGACTCTACATAAGTATAAGAAGTAAAAATGATTGCAGATTTATTGGTGGTTAATGTTCCAGGTCTGAATATGACACCTGTCTGGCATTGGCCTGGGATGAGAGTGTGATGATTTTAGTGTGAGCTTGGACATGGGAATTCTGTGATCATAAAATAGGTCTTACTAAAATGAGTTCCTCATCTCTGTGACTTTTACAGCGGTTAAAACCAAAACTAGACTAAAAGATAAGCCTTTAGGGCTGAGCCCGTGGTGCACTGGGGAGGGTGCGGTGCTGGGAGCGCGGTAGCGCTTCCGCCGCGGTTTCGGATCAGTGCAGCTGGTCTCAAAAAGGACAAAAAAAAAAAAAAAACGTTTAGTTTTTGTTGGGCCAATTCATTTGGCTACTGGGATTGGCCTTAAAGTTTGAGAAGGTGAGGGAAAGAACATTAGTGGGATTGCAGCAGCAAGATTAAAGGCTTGGAAATGGGAATCTTGTCAGGATTCAGTAGGAATGACAAGCATGGTACATATGGAGTACATGAGGGAGATGAGACTAGAAAAGTGATTGGGACTTGATCTTACAGGGCTTTATGGAATGTTAAGGAATTTGGACTTGAATTTGTAGATCAGTGTTTCCAAAAGTGTGATATTTGAGGTGATTTTAGAAAGTATGTCATTGAACATTTGAAAATTTTACTATTTATTCATTCCTTGATTCTCACTCTTGTGCAGAATGTATTTCTTTTCTTTCTGCACTCCCATTGCACTTAAGCCAGATTGCTAGCAGAAGGGTTTCCCATTGTATTATGTTTAAGTGGGACACATCTGTCTCCCCACAACTCTGCCTGATGGCCTCAAAGACAGCAGTCAGTCTTGTTTGATCATATTGGCTCCTGTGGGCCAAACACTGTCCTGGATGTGTAGTAGGCGCTAAAGGAATGCTGTTTGAGTTGCATCCTTTGGCCTGTGTTTTAGATACAATATTTTTTCCTGGGGGTTTTGCCGCCTTTTTTTCCTTTTGCCCTATACTGCCCAGCAACCTCTCTGAGCTTATAAGGGCCTTGTAGATTTCTTTCCTCATTGAAATTTGAAGCAGGAACTCCCTCCACCCACCTCTTGCTCAAGTCAGAACAAGGCAGTACATGGGACATAGGGTGATGCTGAGACTTATTAGGCTGTTGTAGTGGTCCAGGATGAAGTGATAGAATAGAATGGTGAGTGTGTGATGGAAAAGAAGGGGTGGCTGGGCTACCTGAGTCATGAAGGTGGAAAAATTGACGAGAGTAGGCAATTTATCAGTGTGGGAGTGGAGGGGGGATGGCAAGAGAAAGAGGAGAAAGCAGTGTACTCTGACTGTGAGGAACAGAGCTTCACTCCCCCAGTATCAATTGGGTGCCGTACTAGATGTCAGGATGCAGAGATGAACAAGACCCTGCCCTGCCAGCTGGGTGCTCACTGTCTGGTAAGCTTCATGTCTGAGGCAGCAGATGCAGGGAAGGCAAGCTGGGAGAGATGGGCAGTGGACTCAGCCGGGCCTTTTACCTGATCGTCAGGACTTTGCACTATTTGGCGAGTAATAGGCACTAGCAAAAGATTTTGAAGGGCATAATAATGACACAGTCTGTGCATTGACTGGAGGGCTGATTCTCATCTGGAATTCAGTATCCATTCCAAGAGGCTGAAGCCTGAAGATGCCTAGAGGAAGGAGAATAGAGATAGGAGAGAGGTGTGTAAAAGTTAGTAACCTTTTTTTTCCCCCTGTTGCTGCAGAAATCATTTAATTAAAGAAAGATCAGGAAGTATAAATGAATGAAATCGATAAAAGTATAGTTGCCCTAGCTAAAGTGGAAGATGGGGAGTGGGTGGGCAGTGGCCTGCACAGTGGCCTGAAGGGGCTCATGGAAACTTCTTTTAACACAGTTGGAAAACCATGAAAAAGGGCTAGATAACCTGCATGGATTTTTCTGATTCTAGTATTCCACATGTAAACCCTCAAGGAAGTAAGCTTGTAGTTGGAAGGAATAAGGACCAGCTCATGGCCCTCTGGCTCCTAAACTCCCAGAAGGACTACAGAGACCCTGGTCTAGAAGGAGGATCCTTCTGTCCCAGAGTGAATCAGTTCCCAATGATACTTAGAAATCAGTACCAGAAGGTGTTTGTGAGGAAGAGGAAGGAGTTAATTATCTTAAATGCAGTGGAATTATCAGTGAGGCTCTGACCAGCACAGAAACTGTTGGACTTGGCTATGTGTGTGCACTGGAAACCTTTTTGAAGGCCATTTCAGATAATTGGTTAGAATGGAAACCAAGTTGGAGGGACTCCAGGAGGAAATGGGTGGATGTGGGGGATGGCCTTTCTGATGTGTTTTCCTATTGCTCCCTCTCTAGAAACATTGGCCTTTTCACAGAAACCTGGTGCTTGTGTTCTGAGCCCCAGCCGTGTCATGGAATTCCAGGCTGAAGTTAATGTCAGGGTCAAGTTCATCCTAGTTTTTCCCCTTGAAAGGAAGTGTCAGCGACTCAGTGTTTATTCTTTCCGGCTTCCTGAAGAGCCTTCTGCACCCTCTTCAGAGAGTGCATTTGAAGAGAAATTACATTAATAGAGATTGGGAAAAGGAGCTGCTGAAAAATTGGAGAAACGTAGCTCTGCTGGTGGATCAGCAAAGTACAAAGAAATAAGGCCAAGCATTTATTCTGGGGCTTTGTGAGCTGTCTCTGTTCTTTTCAGGCCATTGGAAGTAGCTGCAAATATGTGAAGTCCCGGATTAGATTTCAAAGCTAGAGTATAATCGGTGTTTTGTCTGAGTGGGGAGCTAGCTTCCTTTTAAAGTAGGTACAGTGGAGTTAAGGAGGGTCTTCATTACCTTGAAGATAAGACTCCAGAGTTAGGTTTACATGGCTAAATAGAGACAAGGGCACAGTCCATGACTGACCACCCACTGACGGCATGCTCAGTGCGGAGGATGACATAGTCCTTCCCTTCCAGAAATTTACAATCTAATGTTGGGGACAGAGAGGACCTATGGAAGCAAAACACCATAGTGCATAGAATCTGGAGCATGTTGTGTGCAAGGTTTAACCAAGAGCTCATTATCTTCCAAGAACCTTTGCTGGTCCTTGAATTCATCGTTACAAATTCAATTTCTCCCTAGTTTTGTACCTCCTCAAACTATCCATATAAGGACCTTCTTTGCTTTCCCAGTAAACAACCCGTGTTGAGTTATTTCAGCTGAGTTACCCTATTTCAGCTGGAAGCATGTGTATAACTTCTGCTTTTTAGTAATTATTCACTCTTTGTCATCAAAACTTAATCTTAGAATTATAAGGTCGTGGAATTAGGGAAGGACCATGCAGAACCACTAATTATCTGGATGTATTCTTAACAACTCTGGCTACGTCACATCTTGTTCTTCCGGTGGAATGTCTGTGTTGATGCTGTGGTACTTTGACTAAGTTTGGTAGGTACCGACAGCTCAAGGCATGGAATGGTGGCTTGATCCTCGCTGGCCCACTCAAGCTGTGACACTGTATAGCTTCCTGCAACCCACTAGGGGAATAACTGCCCTCTTGCAGTTGTCTGGTTTTGCCACTAGATGACACTGTTTATCGTTTTGGCTTTGTGCCTGGCTCCTTTGCAGGAGACATTCAAAAGCTGTGCCATCATGTTCTCAATGAAATTAAGCTCTTTACAGCTTAGTTTTTAAATAAATATTAAGTGTCGGAGGTTTTTATGTAAAATAAACTCAAGTTCTACGTGTGATTGTAATAGCCTGTATTGTCTCTAAATAAACAGCAGGGAATGGATTATGACTTTCAAAGCATTTAGAGTTCTTCTGGTCAGGGTCAGTTTGTGCATCTTCCTAGACACATCCTTGCTGCCTGGACTTGGGGCTGTTCAGGTTGTAGGACAAAACCATTGCTGAGCCACTTGGGATTCAGTTCTGGCCAGCCTCACTTCAGGAGAGAGGAACGAAGATTCTCCTCTTCAGATGGAAACTTGGGATTGCACCTTCCCATCTTGTGCTGGTCACAGTTCTTGGGTTGCAAATAACCAGAAACCACCTCTGGTGAACTCAAACAAGAAGGGATTTATTGGCAAGATCTTGGGCAGTTCAGAGTTTATGGAAAGCTAGAGAACTGCACTCAGGACTGGGGCAGGAATTCAAAGAGGCTGAGTTGGCTGGAATCAGATCCAGAATCAGGCCCTGGAATAGTCTGAATAGGTTCTTGCTGCTGTTGCAACCACGAGTAAAGACTGGACACTAGGCACTGTCGTTGGCATAGCTGCCACTGCTGCAGTTTTTATTGTATTTTAAACTGCCCCTGCTTCTTTGTGTCACCTGCTGCAGATTCAGTCACCAAATGAGAGCATGCAACAGAACTTACTACCCCAAAAACCTTTGTGTGCAGAGCTGTATTGTCATTGTCACCTACTATTGTTATACTTGTTCTTAAAATATTAAAATACTTTCATACCACCCTGGATATATTCCTCCATCCCATCACTATCCAGCCACTAAACAGTTAACACCAGCCACAGGGAGGGCCTTCCAGAGAGTGCTACATCTGGCATCTACTCCAGTTTGGTGGACAGTGGTGGCAAAATAATGGTTAAGTATTTTGAATATTATCCCCGACAATGTCTAATTTCTTTTTTTTCTGTAAGTACGAGGAGGGCTGACACTTAATTTTTATCCTGAGAAATAGAAAATCTGCAAAGGGCTCCCTACATATGACAGTGATAACTCATGAGTTGAGTAGTTTGGTGGACAGTGGTGGCAAAATAATGGTTAAGTATTTTGAATATTATCCCCGACAATGTCTAATTTCTTTTTTTTTCTGTAAGTACGAGGAGGGCTGACACTTAATTTTTATTCTGAGAAATAGAAAATCTGCAAAGGGCTCCCTACATATGACAGTGATAACTCATGAGTTGAGGATTTTTTTTGTTTGGTTCATAAGACATGTCCATTTATTTCTTCCCCAGCCTAAGAATGCTGTGTGCTTTGTACTTATTTTTTAAATGAATATGAATTAAACTAAACTGTAGAGGGAATTGGCAAATCAATTATGGAGTGTTGTTACAATGAAATATTATACAGCCATTAAAATCATGGATATGCAGACTGTAAAAACCCAGAAAGATGTTCATGAAATATTTAATTAAAAAATTGGAATACAAAGCAATCCAGATGTTTACAACTATATAAATACTATTTATGCATATACAGATTAGAAAGGACTGTAAAGGAATAAAAAGTTTCTGTTACAATAATATTACAGTCGAATCAAAAAGATTTTTCAATTGTGCTTTAAAAATTGAGTAAATAAAATCTTACCATAATAAAATTGATCAAGAAAATTATTTATAAAATAAAAACACTTGGATGATATCATAACTGCCCTTTTGGTCCTGGGAGGCAAACCGAGGTATCATAAAGATAGGATTGGAAAACATAAGGGCATACCGAACACAGCAGGTTGTATGTTCCTTGACTGAAAACAAATGTTTCCACAGCTTAGAGAACAATCTGAGGGGGCAACTGAAGATTACAGATAGTCTCAGGTGTATTTGAGAGTGACGGAGGCAAAGTTAGTGCTGATTTGGGATGCAGAGAAAGATATAGAATTATTTCCTTTTTGCCCTAGCATTCTACTCTGTTAATTCCAAAAACAGTAAGCAAAGCAACCACCCTGAAGGAAACCAGTGCTGACTTCAGCTTGTTTAAAAAAAAAAAAAAGGAAACTAAGTATGTCTCATCATGCAGACCCTCATGTCGTATCTTGATGTTCCTATTACAGAATTCATGAACCAGGGATTTCTTCTATGTCATTGCTTCTTACACTTCATTTTTTAATTGTTTTGGTGGCTGGCCAGTATTGTATGGGAGTCCAAACCCTTGACCTTGGTGTTCCAAGGCAGCACTCTGATTAACTGAGCTAACCGGCCAGCCCGCTTCTCACACTTTAAAGTGCAAGGAGAGCACCTGAGATCTTGTTAAAATGCAGATTCTGATTCAGTAGGTAGCGAGTGGAATCTGAGATTCTGCATTTTTCATAAGCACCAGCTAATGTCAGTGCTGCTGGTCTGCAGACCATACTTCAAATATCATGGGTCTATGTATTCTGAGGACTTGCTTTTCGGATTGTGTGACCTTCAGATGTGTTCAGTAAGACCTTGCTATTTATTCAAATTGTGTATAATACCTGTACTTTGAAAAGTATTAAATAGTCAAAACATTGTCAAGAGAAATTAAAGAAGATCTGGATAAAGTGAGAGATAGCCCATACTTGTGAATTGAAAGACTCAATGTTGTTAAAATGTTGGTTTCTCCCAGATTGACTTATAGGTTCAACATGATCCCAATCAGAACTCCAACAGACTTTTCTTCTTTTTTGGTAAAAATTGATTAGGTGATTTTAAACTTTACATGAAAATGCAAAGGACCTAAAATAGCTAAAGTGATTTTGAAAAATGAATTTGGAATACTCACACTAGTTATTTGATAAAGACAGTTCAATAGAACAGAATAGAGTTCAAAAACAGACCCACACATATATAGCCAGCTATTTTTCAAAGTGTTATCTAAAGGAGAGAAACTAGGCACAAAAGATAAATGGTATTATATCTTATAATACCATTTATATAAAATTCTAGAAGAGGTAAAACCATAGTGACAGAAAGCAGATCAGTGGTTATCAGGGACTTGGGAAAGTCATAGAGGGCATAACTATAGATGGCATAACTTTTTGGGGGCACGAGGGAAATTTTGGGGTGATGGAAATGCTGTAGATCATGATGGTGGTGGTGGTTATAGGACATATATATTTATCAAAACTCATTGAGTTGTATAATTAAAATGGATACATTTTGTTGTGTGCAAATTATAACTCAATAAAAGATCTTCTGGATATGTATTAGGGTCAGTACAATTTAAGCTTTCTTTGATTTGAGGCCCTACTGAATTGGGGGGCTATCCATGTGAACATCAGTGATTAGTAGGAGCTCGGGCCTGAGAGTCAGACTGTCTGGGTTCCAGTATTAACTCCTCCATACCAGGAGACAAGCTGCTTCACCTTTCTGCCTCGGTTTTCACGTCTGTATGGACTAACATGATATTAGTGCTTACATCATAGCGTTATTGTGATGATGAAATGAATTAATGTATTTAAAGCATTTAGAACATGTTCTTGTGCATAGTAAGCTATGTGAGCTTCCACTATTATTATTAACCTCTGATAGTTTGTGTTGTGATTTTACTTCATCTCAAATGTGTTTTTTCCTCCTTCGTTTATACTCTCCTTGAACCACATGTACTCATGTAACTTAAGGTTTTTAATAGAATATTAGAGCTGGAAGAGATCTTGGATAACATCTAAACCAATTATGGGCAACAAAACTGAGGTCAAAGAGGTTGAGTGATGTGCCCAAGGTCGCTACAGTACGTGGCTGACCACGAACCAGAAGCCTGGCCAAGCGATTCCCGGTTCGGCTGTTTTATCAAGGGTTACAGAGTTTGCATTTTTAATACTAACCATAGGGATTTGTCTTGAACCTGCTGTTTATCAATTCCGTTGTGTGGTATTTGTTTTTCTGCAGAGAAATTCAGAGCCCGGTTGCAGAAGACTTGTCCTGCTATACCACCATGAGCTCTGGTAAGTCATTCTAAGCTCAGATTTTTTTTTTTGTGAAATCCATGAAACTGGGCAGTTTACTCAGATTTCCCACATGCTTCAAAGCCTCTAGTGACATTTTATTTTTTATTTTTTGAACCTAGGTGAGTGCCAAAGCTTTGTCATAAATTATCATCATCACCATCATCACCATCATTGTTGATATATCAAGAACTACGCCATACGATGTACATGTACTGTGTCCTAATCTTTACAATGGTCCCCTTTCCCTTTATTGTGATATAATTTGCATACAATAAACTGCAGTTATTTTGAGTATACAATTTGATAAGTGTTACCATATGTATACACCTCAGCGACATTTCTTAATCCAAGTGACTCCAGCAGAAGTGGACAGATCGACCATAATTGCCCCTGGGTGTGAATTAATCTAACACTTCCTTCATTTGGGCTGGGAGGGCAGTTTGCTCACCTTCATGCTTTGCTTTTGGTAGTAAAAATCAAGACCTAAACAAACAAGCAGTTTTATGTATTGTCCGTTCTGAGCTGTGATAGAAAACATGGGCTAGGGAAAACCAAGAAAGACACAGATTGCTGCTCGTCATGCAGCCAAGAGATGTCAGCTTTCCAGCCCAGAACTGGAGGCGGAGAAGTTTCCATCTGGAGGTTAAGACCCACCTTGGCTTCTGAGCGTGCCCTAGAGCCTCCTGGGACCGCAGGTGGGGCTGTGTGGGGGTGAGAAATCTCATCAGGGGTCTCCCAATCCTGCATCATTTCAAGAGTATTATCAGAGACCTCTGGATTACAAACAAGCCTTCCTCATTTATTTACATCCAGTGCTCTTTTAGCCAAGTCCTAAGCAGGATAGTGTGTGGTTAGGACCTAGGAGGGCTCCAGAGTGGAACAGCTCAGGGCTCACATCCTGGCCCCCTCATGTACTGACTGTGTGGCTTTGGGCCCGTGGTCAACCCTTCTCTGCACTCTCCTCTGAAAATGTACCTAATAAAAGCACCAACTCATTTTGAGATTTTGTAAGGATTAAGTGAGGCAGTGCTTTTAAAGTACTGAGCACTTTGTCCAAGGTGTGGCAAGTACTCTATCCGTGGGTTCTAACTGTTAACAGCCCAGAGTTTCTCCTGGCAAAGAGAAGGACTTGGCTAACGCCTGATTCCTTGAGTGCTTTTGCTGTGCATGAAGAGGCTGTTCACTTTCTTTTCCCCTCCAAGTGGACTAGTGGACTGGGTTCTCCTGCCAGCAGCTCCTCCTTTATAACTCAATTTTTGTTGTCTCTTTGTCTTTTTGCTTTTGTTGTCATTTAAAACAGTCCAAGGTGGATTCGTTCTTTTTTTTTCTTTCTTTTCTCTGTCTCTTTCTCTCTCTCGTTGACAGAAAGCAGATCAGTGGTTATCAGGGACTTGGGAAAGTCATAGAGGGCATAACTATAGATGGCATAACTTTTTGGGGGCACGAGGGAAATTTTGGGGTGATGGAAATGCTGTAGATCATGATGGTGGTGGTGGTTATAGGACATATATATTTATCAAAACTCATTGAGTTGTGTAATTAAAATGGATACATTTTGTTGTGTGCAAATTATAACTCAATAAAAGATCTTCTGGATATGTATTAGGGTCAGTACAATTTAAGCTTTCTTTGATTTGAGGCCCTACTGAATTGGGGGGCTATCCATGTGAACATCAGTGATTAGTAGGAGCTCGGGCCTGAGAGTCAGACTGTCTGGGTTCCAGTATTAACTCCTCCATACCAGGAGACAAGCTGCTTCACCTTTCTGCCTCGGTTTTCACGTCTGTATGGACTAACATGATATTAGTGCTTACATCATAGCGTTATTGTGATGATGAAATGAATTAATGTATTTAAAGCATTTAGAACATGTTCTTGTGCATGGTAAGCTATGTGAGCTTCCACTATTATTATTAACCTCTGATAGTTTGTGTTGTGATTTTACTTCATCTCAAATGTGTTTTTTCCTCCTTCGTTTATACTCTCCTTGAACCACATGTACTCATGTAACTTAAGGTTTTTAATAGAATATTAGAGCTGGAAGAGATCTTGGATAACATCTAAACCAATTATGGGCAACAAAACTGAGGTCAAAGAGGTTGAGTGATGTGCCCAAGGTCGCTACAGTACGTGGCTGACCACGAACCAGAAGCCTGGCCAAGCGATTCCCGGTTCGGCTGTTTTATCAAGGGTTACAGAGTTTGCATTTTTAATACTAACCATAGGGATTTGTCTTGAACCTGCTGTTTATCAATTCCGTTGTGTGGTATTTGTTTTTCTGCAGAGAAATTCAGAGCCCGGTTGCAGAAGACTTGTCCTGCTATACCACCATGAGCTCTGGTAAGTCATTCTAAGCTCAGATTTTTTTTTTTTTGTGAAATCCATGAAACTGGGCAGTTTACTCAGATTTCCCACATGCTTCAAAGCCTCTAGTGACATTTTATTTTTTATTTTTTGAACCTAGGTGAGTGCCAAAGCTTTGTCATAAATTATCATCATCACCATCATCACCATCATTGTTGATATATCAAGAACTATGCCATACGATGTACATGTACTGTGTCCTAATCTTTACAATGGTCCCCTTTCCCTTTATTGTGATATAATTTGCATACAATAAACTGCAGTTATTTTGAGTATACAATTTGATAAGTGTTACCATATGTATACACCTCAGCGACATTTCTTAATCCAAGTGACTCCAGCAGAAGTGGACAGATCGACCATAATTGCCCCTGGGTGTGAATTAATCTAACACTTCCTTCATTTGGGCTGGGAGGGCAGTTTGCTCACCTTCATGCTTTGCTTTTTCACCAGCACCCTCCTTCCACCCGTCCTGGAAATGAGGGCTCAAAGGAGACTTTGGCATCTAGGAGAATGAGTATTCATGTGTATGTGGATGTGGGCAATTAGCAGGATGCAGCCTGTGGGGCCAGGATGGGGAGGGGCGCCGGCCCTGCTTGCATCTAGTGTGGCAAGTACTCTATCCGTGGGTTCTAACTGTTAACAGCCCAGAGTTTCTCCTGGCAAAGAGAAGGACTTGGCTAACGCCTGATTCCTTGAGTGCTTTTGCTGTGCATGAAGAGGCTGTTCACTTTCTTTTCCCCTCCAAGTGGACTAGTGGACTGGGTTCTCCTGCCAGCAGCTCCTCCTTTATAACTCAATTTTTGTTGTCTCTTTGTCTTTTTGCTTTTGTTGTCATTTAAAACAGTCCAAGGTGGATTCGTTCTTTTTTTTTCTTTCTTTTCTCTGTCTCTTTCTCTCTCTCGTTCTTTTTTTCTCGCTCTCCTTTTCTCTCTCTCTCTCTCTCTCTCTCTCTCTTTCTTTCTTTCCCCTTTTGTTTTGCTCAGCAGCAAAACTTCCAAGGTCAGAATTAACCCCAACTGGCATTGCTACTCCTGACGATAAGTGCAAGAGGAGGAGGAAGGGAGGGGCTTGGAAGGAAGGTGAGGGAAATACCTGGGGAACTTTTCTCCCGGGTGTCTCTCTCAGGTGAGGTGCTGGAAGGGTGCATTGGCTAAGAAGAGTCCAAAAATTCTGGACCCTTTGACCTGATAATCCCAGTATTCGGAGTCCTGCTTGCATCTAGATGCAGGCAGCACCAGGCAGGCCTGCAAGCATGGTTCATGTCAGGCCACCAGCCATTTGGGGTGCTCATCGTTAAGAGCCTAGGTGAGGGTGAATTGGTCCCAGCATGATGAGCTACCGGGGCTTGGGACTGGGCTTTATTCTCAGCATTTGGGGAAACAGAATATAAATCAGGAAAGCAAAATGTTTATCTCATTTGGGGAGGAAGGAGATGATGTGCTGTGAGATAGGGCAGTTCAAGTCCCAGCTTAATGATCTGGGGCAGGCCTGGCATCCTCTCTGGATCTCAATTTTCTTGTCTGTAAAATAGGAGTTCCTAGCTCCTATCACCTCGCTCCAGAGATCTGGGTCTTAAGGATAAAATGAGATGCTAATTATGGAATGCTAAGCATGGGTCCTCAGATCTAGGCAAATTGAGGTTTAAAAACCCATAGCTAGTTATGATTATGTTGGTAGCTTGGTTGGTTCTTGGCTGTCAGGGGTCTCTCCAAGCATATTGGCCATGTGTCCTAGGGTGACAGGGTCTGCCTGCCTGCCTGCCTGTCTTTCCTGGCCTGTCTCCATCTATTTTGGGATGGGGAACAGGGTGGGGCTTAGGCTGTAGATGGGCAGGGAGGGTCTCAGTGTCTGTAGCTGAGCAGAACTCAGGAAAGTCTCAGCTGAAACAGAGGAGGTGACATTCAAGGGGAGCCTCAAGGATGCATAGGATTTCCGCAAGCTAAGAAAAGGGGAGAAGGCATTCTTGGTTGGGCCTTATACTAAACAAGGCCTACAGGTCTGACAGTATCTGACTTGCTCAAGCAGTTAAAACCAGCGTTGTAGGCAGGGAGAGGTGGGAAACACATCTGAAAAGGGGATGGGACTGGTGGTCAAAGAGCCTCGAAACCAGGGTAAGTTGCTCAGACTTTGTTCTCTAGGTAGCAGGTTGGTTGGTTTTTAATTATCAAGAAAGTCAGTTTAATTTAAATATAATCAGGTATGCCAAGATATAGGTCATCCTACTTACTACAGAGTTATATTCCAAACAATATAACAGAGTTATATTCCAAACAATCTTTGTACACTTTGGGGGACCTAAAATGTATTTTTCCCCCTATGGAAATAACATTATAAATGATTGAATTCCTACTATCAGTCCCCAAACGTTTATTCTCAAAACAAGGTGGAATATAGTATATCTAAAGCAAAGAGGTTTTAGAGCATCATATTGCAGAGTTCCATTTTCTTTCCATCTGTCCTGCATGCTGGGGCTTTTTAGCCTGGGGAGGGCTTGTTGGGTTAGGGTCCAGAAAGTGCTCTCAGGCTGCAGACTGAGGGTTGGGTTAGAGGAGGGGCAGACAGGAGGCAGAGAGAGCAGTCAGGAAGCTGCTGGACAGTAGCACGAGGACCTGAACCGGGGTGGTGAGGAGGGGCGGTGTCTGAAGACACTTCATGGGAAGGACAGCATGACGCTGACAAGTGGGATGTGGGGTGGGGTGGAGGAAAGTGTCGAAGAGCCTGGGTTTCTGTCCTGGTTGCCTGACACATTGCACTCTGGATGCACAGGGAAACATCTGGGCTGGCCTGTGAGTGGGTAGATAGGCCTTGGTCAGGCAGGAGATGCCACTTTGAGGGAGTTAAGCGGATTTTTTTGAATGTCAGAAGGGGAGCCATCATCAGGAACTCACTTCCTATCCCCAAACAGCTTTTTCCCCTCTCCTGGCTCAGGCCAAGCAGCATTCTTGGAACTCTCTGCGATGCCTGAGGGGGCCCATCCCAGGTCTGAGAAAGCCAAGGGCATATGCTTGGGGGCAGGGGGTGGATGGAACCACTGCAGGGTCTGTGAGGGAGGACCCTTCTGCTGTCTCTCAAGTCTGTCCCTAGCCCTTGTACCACATGGGACTCAGTAGATTTTTGTGAGGCGTAATCACAAACCTCGTGCTGTTTCTTTCTTTCAGAATGTGAAGTTGGTGCATCTAAAGCCGTGGTTAATGGCTTGGCTCCTGGCAGCAATGGGCAAGACAAAGGTAAGTCTCTTGAAGAGCAGCCCCAGTACTGGAACCCATTTCTAGAATGTGTAGAGTATACCAGGCTGGGGCCACCCCACGTGCCTGGTGGGAACATTGTTGGCCTAATCAGGCCATGAACTGGAGACCTGTCCCCATGCCGATTTTCTGAGAACTGAAGCATGTTCTTGCATCTCATGCGTCTGAGGCTGTCAGTGTCCCACTGTGAGGTGGTGTATTAAAAACTGTCCCTAGCTCACAAGGATGCTGTGAATGACAGATCAGATAGGTGGACTGAGGCGCACTTCATGTCTGGTGCACAGGGCATTTATCAGCCTGAAATATCCCTTACCTGGCATTTCATCTTCACCCGTAATAAATAGCGACGTGTTCACAATCCTAACCCTGAGGCAAGATCCTAAATCATTAAAATAACTTCAGTGGCATTAATTTCATGTACATCCTCTCATATTTTTAGTTTAAAAAAAATTTTTAGCATAAAAGACTTAAATGTGAAATGAATGATGGATAAGATGACCTTTGAGGTCCTGTTTGCCCTGGAGACTTTCATCCTGACCTTCTCAAATAGCCTGGCAGGTGGTATCACATTTGCAGTGTGATGTGACAGGCACTCAGGTTTGAGTGATGAGATATGGGTCCTGGCAGAGGGACTCAGAGACATCTTGGGAGGTCTTTTATCTTTGAGGGTGTGAGTTCCCTTACGTACAAAATGAGGAACTTTGATGACTTTCCTGCTTCAAATTCTGGGTTCTAGCGATTCTGTAAATGCTTATCCAAGTAAATTTTATGGCATCAAAGAAAAAGGGCAAAAATTCTGGCATTGGGAATTTAAATCAAAATGCAACCCCTCTCAAAGAATAATTTCAAAGAGATTGACGTTTTGGCCTTTGACACTTCCAGCTGGTTTAGCCAAGTATTTCTTTTGAGACAGGGCAAAGTCAGAGGCCTAGACAGCAGGAGGAGATGAGGGATGTGGGGGCCCAGTGGTGTGGGGTAGCTCGTTGGGGGTGGGAGATTTCCTGCTGCTGTCCTGTTCTCCTTTCCTCCCTGGTTGCCGTTCCACTCATGGTGTGGGATTGTGTCTCCTGTGTTCTTGGGGTCTTGGACTGTTTTGGCTAAGTTGCGCATAGGGAATACTGAAGGCAGTGCCCATGGAGTGGCTGCAGGTGAGTGTTTAAGCATGTAGTGAGGAGCATGGGGAAGGGTGGGGGCTCCAGTGCATTTACAGCCCATGGGGCTATCAACCCCGTTTCTGTGAATTCATTTATATAAGAGATTTAGAGATGTTGGGGGAGGGCAACACGTGATGGTGGGTTCTGCTTTTTCCTTGGTAAGACTCACTGTTAGCTGGAAACAAGGAGGCAGGTGTAACCTGAAGGTCATCAGGGTAGACTGGGGAGGTCACTGAACCAGGAGCCAGGATAGTTGAGCTCCAGTTTTAGGCTCTGCACTCGAGAGCAGTTGGCTAGCCTCTTTTCTTCCTCTGAAAATGGTAAAAAAATCTCCCACCAGCTAATTCCCCAGATGATCATAAGGAGCAGTCAGCAGGATTGCTGTGAAAGTGTTTTTATCTTAATACATGCGATATCATCATTGTCAACTTAGTTATTGATGGCCATACACTATATGACTGCTATGTGCCTTATGCAGTGGCAGCCTGATGGACTGGAAGGTGCACTGTCCACCACTGAGGTGCCGCCCTCCGTCCTCCCACCCCCTTGACAGTCTTGCCAACATGATGCTGATTTAGGAGTGAGTCTTGTTCCCAACAGCCGTACCCCATTATTCTGTGGACCTGGGGCTGCAAGACCTCTGGGTGTCTCTCATTGGGGTGACTTTGGCACCATAACACAAGAGCTCCCATCTCTCTTTTTTTTTGGCTGCCATTAAAGAAAGAGGACAAGGGGAGGCCTCACAACAGGCTTGTGAGGAGGGTTTAGGGATGTGCCCACCATTGAGATAGCAGGATCCAGGCAGGCAGGGAGCTCAGGAACCCTGCAGATATATAAGCATAGGCACCCAGGACCTGAGGATGGCAGCCTTCACTGCCTCCCAGGCAGGCATTCCTGTTCTACCTTAACTGGGTGCCAAGATCCTGGGCTGTGCACTTGGGTGCTGCCCAGAGTGTTAAGCATGCACTTGGACACTCAGCATCTCTTGCCCAGGACAAGGTAGGTTTTAAGCAAGACCATCTGCTGCCCAACAGATGGGGATACTGATTTGCTTGGGGCCAGGGGATTCTCATTGTCAGAGCAGGCGCATAGGACCCAGAAGTTACGATTTTGGGGAAGCATCTGTGGTGGCTGAAGGGAGCAGGCAGCTCAGGACAAGGTAGGTTTTAAGCAAGACCATCTGCTGCCCAACAGATGGGGATACTGATTTGCTTGGGGCCAGGGGATTCTCATTGTCAGAGCTGGCGCACAGGACCCAGAAGTTACGATTTTGGGGAAGCATCTGTGGTGGCTGAAGGGAGCAGGCAGCTCATGAACTTGTCTTTCCTTCCTGCACTCAGCTGGAGCCTGTGAGCTGCAGCTCTCCTCCTCTGAGCTCTCCCCCAGCACGGATGCCCCAGCGTTCTCCCATGGGGCCCCTTGGACCCTGATTGCTGTTCTCTTCCTCTGTTTGTCAGGCCATCTGTGTCTCTGTACATCTCTTTGTCCAGAGCCTTGGCAAGCTCCAGGTGTGGCAGGAGGCACCGATCAACACTGACCAACTGTATTTGGGTGGTGGTTGAAGGGAGGGTTCTGCTGTCTTGGCCCAGAACTCTAAAGAGAGAAAGCAGGTTATTTTTAATTACTGCATCTCCTGCTCTTTTTGTGTGGGCGACTTCCTCCTATTGTCCCTGCCCAGTTCCTCAGCTGCCTGAGTGTTTCCCAAATGTTCTTTCTGGCTGCACCATTTACCCTTTTGTGTTTTCAGCAACTGCCGACCCTTTACGTGCACGCGCTATTTCTTCTGTTAAAATAATTCCTGTGAAGACAGTGAAAAATGCTTCAGGCCTAGTACTCCTTACAGGTATCTCTCCTTGGGTCATTTCTTTCTTTTTTTCTTTTTTTTTTTTAATTTTTAGCAGATCATGCATGGTTTTCCTTTCTTCTTTCTAACAAATACTTTGAGGCTTAGTCTTTGCATGGTTAGGAGGCATTTCCTCTCACTTCCTCAGTTTATTTCCTTTCTTCCTCTGTGTGTGTATGTCAATGTGTGTGTGTGTGTGTGTGTGTGTGTGTGTGTGTTTCTGGGAGCCAGCGAGTGTGGGGAAGAACTGGGGACAGAAGCCTGTGTGTGTGTTTCTGGGAGCCAGCGAGTGTGGGGAAGAACTGGGGACAGAAGCCTTGCCTCTCCCTTCTTCAGAAGGGTCAGTCCAGAGGCTAAACTTTCACTCTGGAGTGGATCTGAGGAGCATGGACTTCTTAGGCTCCTCCCAGTACTTTACATAAAACCCTAGTCCCCCCAAGAATTAACTTGGCCTCATAGGGAACCTCTGAACTGGGCTGAATTTGATGCAGCCACCTTAGACACCAAACCTAGACTTGCCTTTTGGTGCTCTCCAAGCCATTTCCTAGAGAACCCCTGCCCCATCCCCAGTTTCATCTACAGGCACTTCCTGCCTCTCCTCTCCAAGGGGAGGGGGAAGTTGTTTAGATATTAGCTCCAGCTCATAGCTTCCTTCTGTACAAAGTAGGACAAGTGAGGCCTAGGTGGCACTTTATCCAGTAGTGCTTTCAGAAGTTGGACAAATCTGGCCATGCATCCAGGAACTTGCGGATGGACTGGATTTGCCAATTTACCCCGTATCCTTTTGAAGTGACCACGAACCAGTTTTCCCAGTAGTTTTGTGACATTAGTCACTTAGCCTCTTGATAGGATTGGATAAATCAGATGCTCTCCAAGGCCTGCTCCGCCATACATTGTGGGTTTTCTGTTTTGCTTTCAATAGAAGAGGTGCTGAAAGGCAGGTCTGTTCTCCTCTGTAACACCAATGATCATCTGTCTGAGTTGTTGGAAAGGGGGCTGCTGGAGTGCAAAGCAAGGAGAAAAGAGGCTTTGCTTTTCTCTGCCCTCACACAGGAATGGGGATGGATAGGGATCTGGGCTGTGAGCAATTTGGAAGAAAAACAAACAAATAAAAACAACTGGAGTTCGGCTTAGCTCAGCTGCACATAAGGAAACATTTGGCATGTGTGCCTTCTAGAACTGCATGGTTTGTATCGGTTTCTTGCCTCCCCATTACTGATTCTCCTAGAGGTGGGCATCCAGATCTTCTGAAGCTTATTTTGAAGTCCTCCTTAAGGGAACTCTAAAAGATGTTCTGGGTCTGTTATTAGGCCCTATTGAAACTGTAGGAGAGGTCGGGACCCTGTGAAGACTCAGCTGAGGGTCAGTGGACACTGTTCATTGAAGGATTTAGCCTTTCGGAATGTGAGGCTCTCACCCATGAGTTTTCTCCCCAGGCAGTTCATCCTTCTGTCTCATCATTTCAGGGGTCTTGACTTGCTGATACATGGAGACTTTTCCTTTTTCCCACTGGAGAACTGCAAGGAGCAGTGATTCTCTGCAGAACATCCACCTGACTCCCTCTGTTGCTAACTTGCTCTTTTATAAGAAGGTGTTCTGGGAGCTTGAGAAGTCTTTCATAAACTTTCTTGAACTGTGCCTTACTAATTGGCCAGAAGCCTGCTCAACAACTTAAACTTCATTTAATAAAAGGAATAAACCTGCTTTCATTTTGAAATGTTTTCAGCTGATACTGTAACTCGTACATTTGCTCAGAACTCACCATCCCTCCATTTCTCCCTAACCTCATGATTCATGGCAAATCTTTGGAAATATGATTGTCCCTCTCCATCCACCACAGATTAATTTTCATTGATTGCAAGTGTTTGAAGACTTTGCTTGGCTATAACCAGGTTCATCTCATTCCCTGACACAATTTGCTGACTGACCGTTGTTGCTTAAATCCTTCAGTAGTCTTGGATTCAAACTTCTCTTTTGGGTCTTTTCTTTTTAGATATGGATCCTACAAAAATCTGCACTGGAAAGGGAGCAGTGACTCTCCGGGCCTCGTCCTCCTACAGGGAAATCCCGAGCAGTAGCCCTGTGAGCCCTCAGGAAACCCCGCAACATGAAAGCAAACCAGGTATGCTACCCCAAGACTGGGGGGATATGTTCAAAGCCATATGGGAAGGAGGCCCTTGTGCTTTTGCTCAGGTGGGGTGTGAATTCATCAGCTGCCTCCTGATTTTCTCAGGGGCCCTTCGGACAGTCAGCTCCTTGTCCCTTCTGTGATGGGTAGTGAGGGGTCAAATCCTTGAACTGACAGGTAGTCGCATGCTTCAAGTGAAGGCATGGCTGTGACTACCACTTTATTTTAGCTTTGACTGAGCAGATAACCCTGTTACAAGAGCCAGTGCTCTACAGATCGCATTTGTATGGACAGAGGTAGCTTAGGGGCATGGGAGTAGGTGGTGAGATGGGCTAGAGGTTGGGCTTCTCTAAGCTCATCCTGCCTGCCAGGGGTCAGCTGTGACCTGTCGGGGCAGGGCTGGGCTGGAGAAGAAGCCAGGGGAGACAGAAATGCAGATGGCTGAGTGGCCTAGCTCTCCAGAAAGCAGTGGCAGGTGGGGCTCAGCCCTCTGGTGGGGACTGGGCAGCTGAAGGCTGTGACCTGTCCGGGCAGGGCTGGGCTGGAGAAGAAGCCAGGGGAGACAGAAATGCAGATGGCTGAGTGGCTTAGCTCTCCAGAAAGCAGTGGCAGGTGGGGCTCAGCCCTCTGGTGGGGACTGGGCAGCTGAAGAAGCAAAATCAGAATGGCAGTTCTAAGGCCAGTATGAACTAAGTGCAAAGGGAGATCAAAGGAACCTGTGTGAAGCCTGCCTCCCCACCCTGATCCATATCTCAGGAAACCTGGGTGTCTAGTACGTGGTGTTTAGGTTTAGACCAGGGACTTGGAATCGGATAGATTTGTGTTCATATGTTGCCTCCACCACCTGCTGGCTGTGCACCCTTGACTGAGTTACTCTCTTGCAACGTAATGATCCACCTGTATAATGGGGTTGATAATTGCACCTGCCGCATAGGCTTATTGCGAGGAAGTAGTAGTGAGGTGTTTTACACCTTTCCTGGTGGCATGGAATAAACTGTTAGATGTAGCTGCTGTTATTGGATTGGGATTAGGATTATTTTGGCTTCTCTGAAGAGGGCTTTTCATAGCCCAAGCATCCTGGGACCTGGGAAATGCTGACTTGAGGTTCCACAGGCACAGTTAGTTTTGGGTGGGGCAGCCCCTCCACTTCGTTGGGCAGTGGTTCTTACACTTTAGTTGCCTCAGACTAACCTGGGATGAAAAGATAGGTTGCTGGCCCCAGCCCAGAGTTTCAGAATTTGTGATTCCCACTTGTAGTCTGAGGTTTTGCATTTCTGACAAGTTCTTAGGTCATGCTGATGTTGCTGGTCCATGGACCACAGTTGAGAGCTGCCATTATAGGGGATGGGAGGTTTTTTTTTTTCCTTGAAAGAATGAAGGGATGCGATGACTACTGCCTTGGATCCAGAGAGGAAAGGACATAGGGTACGCAAACCATTTGGTACAACAGGAGCGGTGTGCTGTGACAGGATGGAATTATATGGGATGGATATGGTCACTGCCTAGCATCCTGGAAACTTTCTTCTTGTCCTTCCTTCCTGTTACAGCCACCTCTAACAGGTGCCAAGGCAGATGTCCCAGGACAAGACCAGGCTAGGGCTTAAGCACAAGCCACTTCCTGGTCATTTGGTCCCTATGGAAGGCTTCTATATTCCCAGGCTCAGGGAGGGCACTTAAGGTTGATGGAATTGCTTTTTTTCCCCTGTATTCATGAGCTCACTCCTGACCTGTTATAGTTTGCTGTCCAGGAAAGGTAGGGGTGAGAAGAGAAAACAAAATTATGTCTTTCTAAGGCTAACCTAATCCAGTCTCTCTGAGCCTAACTGGGAAGATCCAGCTCCTAAGCTGGAGGACATTTGGGGAAGAGAGAATTCTAAGGGATGATCCAAAAAGAAAGCCATACCTGCAGGTCCATGGCCCAGTAAAATGACCTTATCAACCACCTGGCCCGTCCTCTGGCAGTGAATGGAGCAGGTGGAGGAAAGGGAGCCTTGAGCTCCCTCTAGTGGTTACAGTGTGGCAGTAACTAGAACACTAATGCCACACTTCAGGGTTGTGCTACTGGTACTGTGTGTGGATTTGAAGCACTTTAGGAAGTGCTCTCTCATCTCAAAATAATTCTGTATCTTTTCTACTGACCAATTTTAGTGAAAAACATCAATTCTTTTTCACCAAATTGTGTTACAATGCAAATATTTGGAAGAATTAAGTGATCACTACCAGTAATTCACACCTTACAGTAAATTAATCTTGATATTTTCCTCCTGGTAAGCTGAGACCATTGACTTCCAATGAGAATACATTCATTCAGCATCATCTGTGTGCCAGGTACTAATTCACTGGGAATTGTGATGAGAAATGGTGGGGGGGAGGTGGAGGAGAGTAATTCTGGATTCATTAGTTGAGGGCAAAAGGCAGATTGTTGCAAAGGAAGAGTCAGGCACAGGCTTGTAGCCTGCTACCTTGCTTTCTGACTGTGGGTATGTCACAGTGACTTGGAAGCTTGTATGAAGTATGAGGAGAGTTGGGCAAGATGCTTTCCAGGACTTTTTCATTCCAAAATACTCCGTGAATTTGGGAGATTTGGAAATTAACCTGACACAAATAGAATCCCATTCATTGATGGTGGACAAAATGAAGATTGTATGGTGGGGTGGTTTGGGTGGAAAGGAACAACCTGATTTGAGTAAACAAAAAACCACACACACTCATTATGCGTTCAAGGAAGGTCAGAATGGATTAACACTGGGGAGTGAGGTTAAAAGAGGATGTGACTGTAGAGATGAGATACTCAGGAATGGGGATCGTGTCCTCTTACGTTACTGCCCATTGGCCAGCATCCTGCTTCCTTCTAGCTCTGGTTGTGTCCATGTGGCTTCCCAGCCCTCTTCTCACCCCTGCCTACTCCCTCCTTATGAACTTCTGGATGACAACTTGCTGGCCCATGCCAGTCTCCAATCCTGCCTTGGGGCCTGGGGGCCCTGGGCCTTGACTGGCCTCATGAAAACAGTTTTCAGCAGGATTTGCAGCAGCTATGCCTAGGCTGGACTGGGAGCCCAAGTGGGAGGCAGCGAGTGGCCCTTGCCAAGGATTGGGCATGCTTCCTACTTCCAGTGCCTTTGCAGATAGCTAATGTGAGATGGCGTCTGGCTGCCTCCCTTATCACCAGAGCCAGCATCTGTCCCCCAGCTGCTCTGTCTGCCTTCTCTCTGCCTTGCTCTCTGGCTTTACCACCTTCTTCCTTCACTGTAGGTCTCCAGGTTGCTGATTATTTGCCTTGACTGGAAGCACCAGTCCTTACATGGCCTCCTGACACCTGCATCTCAGGGGTGTCCCCTATTTCTAGTCTTTGCTCCAATTCCCTCATCCCAGGAGAAGTGGTATATTTCCTGAGTCACACAGTCCTCTATCGAGGCTGAGCTCAGCCACTTACTATCTTTGTGATGTGGGTAAATTACTCAGCCTCAGAGGGCTTCAGTTTCCTTAACTGTAAAATGAGAATGATTATTATAGAGTTGTTGAGATTAAATAAATTCTTTCACATCAAGCATTTAACACAGGCCCATGGTAAATGGCTCTTTAATAGTAACCATTCTAGTTACTGCAGGTCAGAAGGCCTCTTTAAAGACTTGAAATAATTTCAGTGTGAGGCCATGACCTTCGTGTGGGGGGAATGAACAGGGACCAAGGGTGAAAGTGCATTGGAGAGGATGAAGTGACAGAGCTTGCTGCAGTTTATTTAAGGAACCATGTAGAGCTGGGACTTCATGCTGACCAGGAGGTGTCTTCCCTGGTTGGCCGGGAGAATCATTGTGGCATTCATGGAGATGGGGGGATTGTGAAGGGGGTTGTAAGGAATGTTGAATTCCATTTTTTGCTGTGTTGAGTTTTTTGGCAAGGGAACGGCCTCTAGAAGAAAGTTTCCAATGGGCATTTGGAAATTTGGAGTCCAAGATGTGGACTTGGGAGTTATCTGCATCCAAGTGAACTTTGGGAGGATGGAGACATTCCCTGGGTGGAGTGACAGAGGGAGTCCCCAGAGTTGCCCAGGTTAAACCCGCTCTCTAGACTCCTGCTTTTGAGTGGTAGCTCAACTCCAGATCCCTGACCATGGCTTCCTGACTAGCCTCCTCATCTCTGAATGTGGACCTTGGTTTTGGGATCAGAACCATCTGAAAAGAACGGCAGTAATCTTAGTACTGACTCTCTATTCCTGGGAAGAGCCTCATTACGTATCCCTGCTTCCTGATCTCACTGCCTGTCCAGGTCTGGGTGTTGGCCATGTTGGTTTAGAGCAACCTCCATCCGTGTCCCAGGTCAGGGTGTTTTTACTCAAGAGGAGACGGGGAGCCTGAGCTAATGGGGGGTGCGAAACCAAACTTCCTGTCTGGGATAGCTTGAAGCCCCTGGGGCTTGATACATCCGTTCCTGTGTTCTGACTCAGATGCCAAGTTCCAGGTCAGCCCTGACATTTTGTTAGTTCTGTGCCAGTTGGCTCCAGTCCTTTCTGCCTGATTCTTGACTGCAAAGTTAGCTTTGGACATAAAGATTCTTGGACCTACAACCAACTCATTTCCTCTGGTTTGAGTCTCACACTTGCTCTCCAGAAATGGCAGTAGCAAAAAGATAAGAAATTTGACATTGAAGCAGTTAAAGGTATCTCTTACCCCCACTAAATCAGAGTCTTTTTTTATCAGTGAATGTGGAGAATTAGGGCCAACTGAGAACTTTGAGGGAAAAGTCCCCACCAGAGAGCAGTGTCACTTCAGACACCAATTGCATGTTCAGAGGATTCCCAAAACCACCCTCAAGTTCTACAATACGTGTGCTAGAAGGACTCACGTAGCTCATCGAAAGCTGTTACTCTCAGTTACGGTTTATTAAAGGAAAAGGATGTAGACTAAAATCCACCAAGAAAGAACGCACATAGGGTGGAGTTTGGGGAAGTACCAAATGCGGAGCTTCCGTTATCCTCTCCCCATGGAGTCTGAACACATTATTTCCCAACATTGATGTGTGACAGTATGCTTGGAGTATTGCCAACCAGGAAGTTTACCCGAGCCTTTGTATCCAGAGCTTTTATTGGGGCTCCATTATGTAGGCATGACCCATTGTGCATGTGGCAGTCTCTGTCTCCAGTTCATTAGGAGGTTGAGTCCTTGATGGCTCAAAGCCGCTACCTGAAATCACATTACCAGTGTGGCTCAAAGCCCCCAGATAAGCAAAGACTCTCCTATCAGGCATGGCATTCCAAGTGCTTAGAGATTACCTCCCAGAAGCGGAGGGCAAAAGCCAGACCTTTTTCTGGATAAAGTTACATTCTCCACGACACAACATGAATGAAAAATAAACACAAAGTTTAGAACACCCTTAGATCCACTTTTAACACCTGTTATCCAACTCTTGAATACTCTACCAGAACACATCAAGATTGAGTCAGTGGAAATTATCCTAAGATCCCAAGAAGAACTGATCAGCAAAAAAACTTTAGAACAGGCCAAAATGAAATGAGCACAGGATGAGATAAAAGAAAATATTAGGAGGTTAAATACAATTTACGTTTTATTTAAAATAAAGATAAAATTGTATATAAAGAACAGATGTAGGAAAATACAAGGCAAAATATACTTCCTGCAGAAAGGCTAGGTTTCTTAGGGCTGAAAAAACCTATCTAAGATCCAGCTTTTCAAGGCCCTTCCCCATCTTAGGAGCTCTAAGGTAACATTTATTGAAAGAAGTGTTTTGACAGTCTCTTCAATCAGGAGTTAATAATTGATTATGTATGTAAAATTTCATTCTGCTGCACTCAGGCACAAATGGCCCTGGGCTGCTGCCAACCTTCCGGGATCGGAAGACAAGGTAACAGATAAAGGGTGATAAAACGTCAGATATATGGCTCTCCTTTAATGAAGAAGACAGGAACACTTGAATTGTTATTGGGAACTGCCTTTTTGGGGGCAGGGCGAGGGGAACAGTTTTAAAGATTTAGCATGAGATAAAGTAGGTTGATCCTCAAGGATGTTATGTTCTTGAAGCTGTCAAATGGCAGAGATCAATGACTCTACTTGATTTATGGGGGGATTTTTTTTTTTTCCTTATGCTTGGATTCTGATTTTATAAAGCACATACTTTATGCCAGATACTTTCATTTAGTCCTCATGACTCAGAAGAGGTAGATATTATCTCCATCTCACAGGTGAGGCTAGGCTTTTTTCTGCAGGATGTGTAGTTAACAAGATAGTGATAGTTTCTTTATGATACCTGGTGGTTTAGAAGGACAATCACATCTCAGCTGTCCATGATGCATCTGTTTGAGAATGTCACCTAAATAGAACCAATCAACTGAGAACCAAAAAGTGGACAAATACTGTGTCCTCAAATCCATATACAGTTATCCCTCTGTATCCATGGGGAATTGGTTCCAGGAACCCCTATGGACACCAAAATTCATGCATGCTCAACTCCCTGATATAAAATGGTATAGTATTAGCATATAACCTACACACAAACTCCTACACACTTTAAATCATCTCTACATTACTTATAATACCTAATGCAATGTCTGTATATCACTTTATTCACGTGGATTCAACACAGTACTCAGTGTGCTGTAAATTCAACTTTTGCTTTCTAGAACTTTGTGGAATTTTTTTCCCCCAAATATTTTTGATTTGCAGTTAGTTGAATACCATGGATGCAGGACCCATGGGTATGGAAGGCTGACTGTATGAAGTTTACATCCTCTGTTGAATAGCCCCTCACTCACAACCTATTGATATTTAGTGTATGCACAAAATCTAATAAATTTGATAGAATGACTTTACAAAGGTGGACTAGAAATAGCAACTTAGAAAAGAAGATGGGACAGTAAAAGTGGTAGAGGTGAGGGAGGACAGAGGACCATTGTCACAGCATGTCACCTAGTGTTTGAGGGCCTGCCAGGTGTGGGGATGTTTCTGGGCTGGGGTCTGATGAATGCAGCAGTGACAATTAAGTATGGTCACTTTCAGAGATACTTTCACATACCCAATATCTGATTCCTCAGCAACCCTGTGAGGGGTGTATGGGGTGAGGATTATATTTTATAGATGAGAAAAGTGAAATTTAGAGTGGCTAACAAACTTGTCCCTGGTCACACAAACCAGTACATTGCAGTAATGTGACCAAAACACAAGTCCGGTAATTTCCCAACCATGTGTTTGTGTGGCAAGGAGAAGACAGATACCTATGAATTGTCCAGAAGGAAGTGGCAGAAATGTAACAGGCAACCTGCTAAAGAATGTATAACTGAGTCACCTTATAAAAACTGTTTTAGAGAAGGGAAAAATAAAAAAATGTATAGTTTTCCAAAATAAAGATGTTTTCGAGTATACCTTCTCAAAGTGTGGGCTGTGGACCAGCAGCCTCAGCATCACCTGGGAACTTGTTAGACATGTAAATTCTCAGGACTCATCTCTCCCCTGCTGAATCAGAAACTCTGGGATTGGGGTCCTGTGATCTGTTCTAAGAGGCCCTTCTGGTGATTCTGATGCAGCTAAACCGCTGCTGTACTTTGTGCAAATCCCTCAAAACCTTTACCCGTGAGTTGCCTTTTGTTCCGACACCTTTTGGTTCCCACCACTTCCCTGGAATGTCACTTCTACTTCATGGCTTATGATGTGGTTGGCAGCTGTTGGGGGTGGGCAGAGCACTGCACTGGATTCTGAAGACCTGGGTTGACTGCTCTGTCACTTTCTGGCTGTGTGACTTTGGGCAAGTCATTGGGCCTCTGTTTCCCCATCCATGAAGTAGAGCAATTACCTACCTCACAGAATTGTTGTGTACACTAAACTGAATACCATATAGGTGCAGAAGTGACTAACAGTGTCTGGCACTTAGAAAGGTGTTCAATAAATGTTTGTAAACTTCATCTTGACACCTGGAAAGCCCATCTCTTGTAACTGAGGGACCTGTGTTGAAATGGAGACTTGGGCTGTGAGAGCTGCAGTATTAGTCCCCTCTTTATGTCTACACAGGGTGAGATGGGAGAAGGCAGCCAGGAAGGAGGAGGAAGTTAAAGAATTGGCTAGATCAGTAGTTGGCAAACTAGGGCTGTGAACGAAATCTGGCCTGATTTTGTACAGCTGTGAGCTAAGAATGGTTTGTACATTTTTAAATCATTGAAAGAAAAATCAAAAGAAGCATGATATTGTATGCCACATACAAATTATGTGAAATTTCAAATTTCAGTGTCCAGCATTTATTGGTTTATTGGAACATAGCCATGCTCATTCATTTACATATTGTCTGTGGCTGCTTTTGTGCTATAATGGTAGAGTTGCAACTGAGGCCACATCACCTGCAAAATCTAAAATGTTTACTGTCATGGGCCTTTATAGAAAAAGTTTTTGGTCCCTTAGCTAGATGGAGGTTCAAGAGTAGAGACGAACTAATGCAGAAGGTGATGATGAACAGCAAACATTTACTGAGCTCTACCAGGCCTTGTGCTAAGCATTTCTCATGCATTATATCATTTAATTCTTATAACAACTATGAAACAAGCATATTGTTATCCCTACTTTTCAGATGGACAAACTGAGGCTTATAACTTGTTGAGGGTCACAGAGCCTGCAGTTGGTGGAGTCAGGATTTGAATTGAGGTCCAGCCTCCTTCCCAGCTGAGGTTGTAACCATTGTTCTCTATTGCCTCATGCTGCTAGGTGGGTGAAGTTAGGAGAGGGGTAGGGTCTCTGAAACGCATTGGGCAGTGGCTGGGAAGGCTGAAGGGTGCCTTGTAGTGTGATGAACACTCAGGAAGCATGATTCCATTTTGAAATGTGTATGTGGCTCTTTAATGGAAAGAATAAAAGCAGGCAGGGAGGAAAAAGTCCTTATCACAGCAGATGCCTCTGGGCTTAAATCATGTTGTACCCCTAGCCCGGCACCACCATCCCTGGAAAAGGGTTTATGCACTTCTCCCTCTCCCAGGTCTGTTAATTAGCCCAGCCTCCTAATGATGAGTGGTCCGTCATTCTGAGCCTACAGCAGGTTTGCGGAAGGGGAATGAGAGTGAGTAGGGACTGGATGGTAGAGTTCTGTTGCCTTTTTGTCTGTAAAATAAGAATGTCAAGGGACAATTGTTTCTTCATTACTGTGAATGTGAGCCTTGTGTTCTCAAAGGTCAGCGCCTGTGAGCACATCATGGTTTAGAGTGGGTTCCTATGGTAATCAGGCCATCGTGACTGAGGGCATTTTGTGTCAGACAACGGGGTGCTGGATTTTCATCCTTCTCTGCAGTTCGTGCTTGTTTCCTGTAAATGTAACCCTTTCTTCCCCCCCCCCCTCCTTTCTTCTTGTTTTCATCCTTTCTGCACCACACTTAGGTCTGGAGCCAGAGAATTCCTCAGCAGGTATGGTTTCTCTTGCACTGTTCCTTGTCCCTTGTCCCTGCCTTCTACTAGGGACCCCTGAATAGAGGGGAACCAGAAACTGCTCACTGTGAGTGATAGGTGTTTTTTGGCTTATTTCCCTATCTTTCAGATGAGTGGAGGCTTTCTTCCAATGCTGATGCCAATGGAAATGCCCAGCCCTCTTCACTCGCTGCCAAGGGCTACCGAAGTGTGCACCCCAACCTTCCTTCTGACAAGCTCCAGGTAGGCATGTGCCTGGGGGCAGGGTGGGACTGGTGAGTGGTACCTGTTCTTGAGTCTTTTAGCTTAGACTTGTGACTTCCTGCTTGCCCAACTGGATAATGGAATAGCTTCCAGGCTTTTGACCAACTGTGGAAAAGCTCTGCAAGGACCAGAGTTAGGGGGACCAGAGTTAGTTGGGGCAAAGGGGAGCAGAGGCATGGGTCGAGGTTGGTCTGTGCCAGGGCATTGGAAATAGGCCCTGATGTTTTGTAGATTTGATACATATGTGGACATGTTCTGAAAGAGGGAATCCATTTAGCCTTGAATTAGTAGGAAAAAGGCCCAAGCATCTTTTTTAAAAACTCTTTAGGGTATAACATTTGAGAGAAGAATGCACCTGTGTTTATTCCATTACTTTTGTGGAGCTCTAAGAGTTCTAGTAACTATCCCTACAGATTAAGATCAGATAGCTGTGGCCAGACCCTAAATCCAGTGGCCCAGGAGCAGACAGAAGTCAAAATGGCAGCACAGCTTAAATAGCCTAGTTCTCCCTTCCAAAAGAAAATCCCCCAAAGCTGTACAACTTGAAGTGCGGATAATCTTGCTTAAGTCTTTCCCCCTGTGTGGTTTTCTTGATCTTTCTTTTTTCCACCTCTCTGTTGCTACTTTGTCATTCTGATTAAAGGAATGACCTTGTTTTAATTCAGGTGATCTGTGAAGAATGTTTTTTTTTTTTTTTTTTACAGGAGGAGCCACATCCACAGAATGGTGCAGTCTTCTCTTAAAGGAAGTTGTACTGCTCAGAAAATGTTGCAGAAATGTGTTCCTTTTATGGTCTTTTATGCCTTCTGTGAAGGGGCTCTCAGAACTCACAAGGAGCCTGGAAATTTTGCAGGTCCTTCTGAGTTCCTGCCCTGTTTCCAACGATCCTCTGGCTCCTGTTCCTGAGGACATAAAATTGCACTGGCCACTGAAATGAACTTGAGTCAGAGATGATGCCTTCCTTTCTCTCTGCAGACCCCTGTCTTCCCAGGCTTAGAGGTGGTCACCTAATTGCCTTGTGTGCTAAGCAGCACCATTGAGGCTTTCTGCCACCTGTCATGATGTGACCCTTAAATACAGCTGTGTGCTTTCAGGGCCACTGGTGGGAGTCAGGAGCTGCGAATGTGCCTGGCCTCCTGAAGTCCTCATTAGACACAGGGACTTGGGAAAGTCAGTTGTACGGTAAATGACTTAACATGGTGTTCCCATTTCTGAAGACTTCCCCAGAGTATAAATGTGCTGCGTGTAGTAGATACGCTTCCTGCTCAGCCATCTTAAGAATGGATACAGTCAGCTCTGTCCAGATTAGAAAGCAGTGCTAATTAATTCAAAGCAAATGTGGAAGCATATCTTCTTCCACTGTCAGTGACTTAGCCCAAAGGGTAACTCAGTAATTCCTTTTACCTTCTTAACCAGCTCTTCTAAAGAGATCATTTTAAAAGCATGTGAAGTTAATAAAAATTCCCTTTAAATATATTTACGAGGGTACTTCAGAAAGTTCATGGAAGGATTTTTGTTGTCTTTTAATTCCATTTTTCCATGAACTTTTTGAGGAACCCTCATATTTTACACAGCTTTATTGAGCATCTCTGTTGTGTTCAGGTCACCATGTTAAATGTTGCTCTCAAGGACTTTAAGGATGAGCCTTATATATAACAAGGGTTAGCATCCTGTAACATCTCCTATGGACAGTGTTTTTTTTTTTTTATCTGTTACTATCCAAGAATTTTCTTTTTACTAGGGCTTATTAAAGGGAACCTGGTAAATTGCTGATATGAGGTTTACTCTGCATATTCAGTGTCATTGAAATTCTGGCTATTCAAGTTTCAAGAGCCTTCAGATGTTTTTTTTTTTTTTTATCTGTTACTATCCAAGAATTTTCTTTTTACTAGGGCTTATTAAAGGGAACCTGGTAAATTGCTGATATGGGGTTTACTCTGCATATTCAGTGTCATTGAAATTCTGGCTATTCAAGTTTCAAGAGCCTTCAGGTCATGCATTACCTCTCGGATTTGTTTCGTGAATGCAAACGTGACTTCTTGTCTGTACAGCTGAACTCTATGTATGCACTTGCTTAGTCAGAGCCAAGATGGGCTAGGCTGGTGACTTTCCAGGCTTGGTTTCAGCTGAAGAAAGCTCTCAGATCCCTACAGGCATAGCATCTCCTCATGAGGACTAAGTTGGGGCCGAGGAGAGCCATGACTGTATGGGAATCCTGTGTCTTGCCAGCCTGGACCCGCTGCCCTGCTCTTCCCACCCTGAGTAACAGGGAACCAGGGTTTCCCTCTCTCTCACATCATCATCATCATGGTGGTCCCCAGTGGAGGTGGGGACTGGTAGTTTCTGAAACTGTATAAAACTGTAAACATACCAGATTTTTCAAGAAGTCTCATTTTTTTTCACTGACCCACCTTCTCAAAAGATAAATGGAATTCCATCTGCTCGGGAATGCAAACTGCCTGTGTGATTCCTACAACATTTACAATAAACCAAAAAGTAGTTCCTTTCATGTAAAGTCACTGTGCCTTGACCCTCCTCCTTAGGGCTAAACGAGGCCCCAGGACAGGAAGACCTTTGGCTCTCATTGCATTGTCATCGCTCTGGGGAAGTGTCCTCTCTACAGGGTCAGAGCCCTGGGAAGGCTTGTGCCTGATGTAATGCAGCCCCGGCACCATATATGGCCACAGCCAAAATAAGTTAAAAACTCATTGAAACTGATTTCTATCTTTGGACAAGAAGTCACATGTGGGATACTTGAGCTCAAAGTAAAAGTAAATCTGAGCCCAAATCAAAATAGTCTTTTGCTTACCTCGCTACAGCCATTATCAGCTTACCCTCACTGTGTTTGGTGCGTGCTAGTCCAGGTGTCTTGTTTCTGGAGAGCATCATTTAGTCTGTAAACATGCCCCAAACTCTAGTCTAAGTTCACTGAGACCAAGTGAGTTCATCTGAAAGTCTTTGCTCTTTCTGAGTACTGGAGAGGGGCTTTTCATTTTGTATTTTTGGCTGACACATACGGCCACATTCCACTGACACCGTCATGGGTGCCCTGTGGAAGGGACAGGTGTCGAGTTAACCAAGGATTCCCAAATAGCTACCTCTCTATTTAGGTTATTTGTAACTTGAAAACTGGGTTTAAGGTATATGTTATTTACTGTTTCTGGATTGATATTCTAATGCAGGCTCATAAAGCTTTCTCACCTATTCACCCTTTCTACTATCCCTTCCCCTTGGTACCTGTACTTTACAAAATATAAAATTAAAGAACAACCTTAGATAGACCCACATGTTTGCACCCTCCCAGGTTTTGGTCACAACCCATTTACCAGATATTGACCAAACTCTGATATACCTCACCTGTGCAATTTGGGGGAAGATTCTGGTTTTCTTCGGGTACTGAGATATCTTTAAAGATAGGGACCAGTGAAGAAAATCTAGGAAAACCAACTTTCCTCATCTCATGGTCTAATTCCCAGTTGAGCTACAGGTTGGCAGATGACTCATTGAAGTGAGGGTTTGTCTGGAGAGTCCCCTCATTTTCTGACGCACTGAGACCCAAGGAGGAACGGTGTTGGGGGTGAGAGGAAATGAGATGTGAACTATAGCTCTTTAGCCCTGAACCTGCAACCGGAACTTTGGCTTAAGCCATGAGTCTGAGGCTAATTATTCAACTCTGGGATTGATTCTCTGTGCATGGTGGTGGGCTGGGTGGGGATGGGGCTGGAATTTGGCAAGCCAGGCACAGTCCAATCCAGTAGTGCTTCATTGCCTGGTCCCTTTTTCTGTGTGCATCAGAAATGGGAAACGGTGCACTTTTAATCTCATGCCTGTCCTCCTCCTAATAAGTTCCATCAAATTGTTTCCAGTGAGAAAAGAGCACAGGTGTATTCAAAGTCGTTAGCGTTCTCTTCTTGGCAAGTTTTAACTTGTTGTGCTTATGGAATTGAGTGCAGAATCTCCGTGAATCAATTAAGACATCTGTCTCCTGTGAACACAAATAAGGATGGTTCTTCCAATTCTTTTCCTAAGGGAAAAGAATAAAAGGCAGTCAGATGTGCTGAAGTCAACTTAAACTTATAAAGCCAAAAGCTTAAAGAGAAGTCTTGAGGAAAGGAGGTTTGAGAGGGAATTGGGGGCTCTGGGTTTCTTCCACTGGGATTCAGTTCCTTTGGCACCAATTGGCTTAGAACATGGCCTATGATAGGCTGGGCTCAGCCTCCCTGGGATGTAGGGGAGAGTCAGGCCTGCTTTTCCAGGTGAGTATGTTTCAGTCCTTGACTTTACCCAGAAGAAAAACGTGGGCACCATGATGAATCTAACCTGAGGATTTGCTTAAAAACGTGTCAGGAGTTGTTTTTGTGCAGGTCATGTTGTGCTGCTGTTTCTAATGGTCATCCTTCTTTCCATTTCCCCTCCTCTTTCTTTCTCTTTTTCCTGTTTTGGTATTGCATCTTGAAAATACTGCTAAAGATTCTCTCTGCCCCACACCCTTCTCTCCCTCAAGAGGAGCGCTTTGCATGGCAGCCCCCCACCACCTGCAGTACCTACAAGGACTCCCTCTACCTGCGCTCACCAAAGCCTTACATCCCACCCAGCACCCCCAGCCAGCAGAAGCCCTCACATCCCCAGCCCATCTCTGTCCCCCTGGCAGCTGGATCGGCTCCCAAAGGTGCAGTGTGTCCTGGTCCCTCGCTTCTGGGTTCCACGTTCCCTAGTGCTTCATCCCAACCCCAGCATCACTCTGTAGCCACCAGGACAGTTTGTAGTAAGAATGTGAGCTCTAACCCGCGTCATGAGGCAGTTGGAAATAAAAAGGTCAGCAGCTTATATGTACCTTGTTTATCCAATAACATTTGCCCGGCGGCGTCAGAAAACTCTCGTGTTGCACGTGACCCGGCCAAAGGCACTCCCTCGGAGGCTGTGGGCACCCGAACACCAGCTCCCAGCCTTGTCTCCCCCACAGCCGGCACAGGGAAACCACCCCCTGCTCTTCCTCCTGACCCTTCCAAGCTGTTCTTTGACATCCGCCAAGATGCCGTTAACCGTGGCGAGAGTCCTTCCTTGGGGACTTGGGCTTCGTTCCCAGATGCAGTGAGACCACCTGTGCTAGGCCCCCAGGTTACCTCTGATCCTGAAAACCGGAAGAGCAAAGAACCTTACCTTTTGCAGCCGAGTTATCCAGCCAAGGCAAGGAATTAGGAGTGTCTGTGTGTCTTCTATTCCGTCTCTTTCGAAACTGATGCGAGCAGCTTGTTTGTTCTCCAGGCTGCCCTACCTTCCTGTCCTCGTTAATATTGCTGTGGCTTGAACCCCGAGTTCTTCTCTCTAAACATCTCAGCACAGTCCTCTCTCTGTTTCCTTCTCTCTCTTTTCCGTAAATGTGTAAGTATGCCGGAGCGTGGAATCCATAGACTAATAATGATATGATGAGATATGGGTGTTCATGTTTTATAACAAGATGCCAAAAAATTGTATTTACTCCCAAGCTTTCAGGCTCTACAGCAGTTTCGTGGGGTTAAACACAGCCTGCCTGCCTGTTCTGTTGTTCTCTGTCTTTCTCATAGTGTTAAAAGGATTCAAAAATAGATGATGGAAAGTCAACTTGGATGGGGTTCCCTCTGTGTCACTGAGTTATCAGGAGGCCAACTGGCTAGCACCGACTGTCTCGTGTACTGTGAGGAAAGGGCACCGATTAAATATTTCTCAGAGTACATCATTGCATGTCCCCTCTCAACTGTTTAATGTGGAGTTCCTGCCTCTCTGCCTACCCCTTTACGTAACGACCCCCTTATTTCCTACAGGGTGCCACTTCCTGCAGCCCAGCCCAGCCCGAGGTAATAGTTGTCCCTCTCTACCTGGTTAATACTGACAGAGGGCAAGAAGGCACTGCCAGACCTCCAGCTCCTCTGGGGCCGCTGGGCCACATCCCCACAGTCCCGGCGACCGCCTCCGCCGCCTCACCTCTGACCTTGCCGACTCTAGATGATTTCATTCCCCCTCATCTGCAGAGGCGGCCCCACCACAGCCAGCCAGCCAGTGCGCCTGGCTCCTTGCCCCCCGTTAGCCAGACACCACCATCCTTCTCACCGCCGCCTCCGCTGGTCCCTCCCATCCCGGAGGCCCTCCACGGAGTCTCGGAGCCTGACCTCACGGGAGCTGTTTCACGTACCGTAAGCTTGCTGGACTTCCCTCCCCGCAGCTTTCCGGAATGTCTGCTCCCGGCAGTCAAACTCCCCTTTCTCACTGAAGTCCTAAGTTGGGAGGAAAGCGTTGGCTGCTGCTGTGCTTGTGTGGTGACTGGAACTGTTTGCTGTCACCAGAGTGCATGCCTCCTGCGTGTGTGCTGTGGGCCTCTCGCAGCTGCTCATGCGTCTCTCTCATACCTCTTCTCTGTCCTCTTGGGCATGCACCTCTTCGTTCGCCCTCTGAGAAAACATCTGCGGCTTGTCCTTTGGCTGGTTGTGCTCTTCCTAAGCCAGGCAGATGTAAGGTGAGAGCTGAGGAAAGCTAGAGAAGTCTGTGGAAAAGCCAACAGCAGATGTGGTGCTGCAGAACAATTTGCCAGGGAGGTTCTAGGGGAGGAAAAGATTCACTCTTTGGTTGATTTAGTGAGTAAACAAACTCTTACATACAGAATGGCAGAGAGTGGGTTTAAGAAAAAAAAGTTGGGCTTAATTGAATAAATGAGTTTGAAAACCTTGAACAAAGGTTAGGACAGTTTTCTCAAAAGACAATTGCCAGGGCCCCTGAGGAGGAGGTCCTAGGGGCCTTTGTGGCAAAATGGTGCACAGTGGTCATGGAAAATTAAAGGGCCCTGACACCTCAGGTCCCATCCTGTGGGGAGGGGATGAGTCCCCATCACAGGTGGTAAAGCCCAACTGCTTTAGAGAAAAAGCCGAGTCAAAGTACTTGGGTCAACTTTTTCCTCAGGAGCCCTAGCAATTGAGAGAATCTGAAAGAACGCCCTCAGTGTAAGTTGTAGAATGGCAATACATGGATATACTCAAAGGGCTGGGGGGTTCAGTGGGATCGAGTAGTAAAAGTTCCTATTATGGTGCTTGGCATAGAGAAAGTGCCCAATAAACATTGGCTACATCGCTGAGAACTTGCCCTGGCAAATGGGGGGCAAGAGTCGCTGAAAAGTAACCAGATAATTAACAATCATTGAGTTCCTACCATATTTTAGGAATTCTGCTTGATACCATGGATATAACCATGGACAAGCCAGGGCCCCTACTCTCACAGGGTGTTTTTGGGCAGTGTATGGGTTCTCAGGCTTAGTGTACATGGGATCATCTGAGGGGCAATGAGCCTGTTTAAATGGTCAACTCCAGGTTGCAGTCCTGGACTTTCTGATTGAGTGGGTCTGGGAGGGACCTAGGACTCTCACTCGGTAGCAAGCACCCAGGGGGTTTCTGGTGTAGGGAGTCCACACACTACATTTTGTATCACTGCCAGATACAGTGATCTGGTGAGTCAAGCGATTGGCTCATGGAACTAAATGCTCGCTGACATCCCCCTGTGTAAAGAGATATTCCTACAAAACTGACCTAAATGGCTTGTTAAGCTGAAGCCAGTCATGCAAAATGCAGGAAGAAAACTTTATTCCTTTAAAAAAAAATTTTAATTTACACTGTAATTGTACATATTTGTGGAGTATAATCTGATGTTTTGGTACATATGTATAGTATAATAATTGAGTCAGGCTAGGGTATCCATCACCTCATGCATTTCTCATCTCTTTGTAGTGAGAACATTCAAAAGCCTCTCCTCTAACTATAACATAATATACAAAACTGGGAAGGAAGCTATTTATTTGGCTTATTAGAGATATTATAATGAGGCATCAGACACACCAAAGCTGGGAACTCCCACATTCTGGGCTCAAATCTCTAATCTCTAGATTAAATCAAATCTCAAATCTCTAGATGCAGCACAATTGTAGTTAAGTCAAGATGAGGCCAAATGTGGCCCATGGGCTTGGATATCCTTTGAACTTTGAGGTTTGCAACTGAAGCTACATTCTGGGCTCAAATCTCTAATCTCTAGATTAAATCAAATCTCAAATCTCTAGATGCAGCACAATTGTAGTTAAGTCAGGATGAGGCCAAATGTGGCCCATGGGCTTGGATATCCTTTGAACTTTGAGGTTTGCAACTGAACCGTGTTGGAGAAAAATGTTAGATTGTTCCCTGATATACCTCCAACTCCTAGCTGAACTTCTAGGTGAATTTAGAAACACTCTTGTTTAGAGTAGTAGAGGCATCTTCCGTTTGGCACAGAATGTGTTTCTCTAGAGCAGCAGTTGAAAAGAGTCTTATTTTTAGTGCACTCATATACCATGTGAGTAGTTTTGTTGTGTACCCTATAATTGATCATTTGTGTAGATCTAGGTTCTTATATTGAGTTTGTTTCAGGTGTGCCAGGACAGATAGATCACTGTCCTCAGTTGCTCAAACCTGACTAATCAGCTTGGTGTAGACTTCCCAGAAGGACTATGGTTGGCCTGATAACTTCTGGTTTGGAACCGGGTAATAGAGTAAGAGGTGAAAAAGGAGACTGCTCAGATTCTTCCTCTGAATAAAAATTGTCAAGAGGAGAAGGAGCCCCTGTCGGTGGTGTCTGAGCTGTAGCACCTGCAACCTCTGCAGCTATTTGAGATTAAGGGGGAAGAAGAAAAGTCATGTTAATTGATCTGAGTTCTTTCAGTCAATAGCTGTATTTTTGTGGTGTTCCAGAAATAAGACACAGTATAAAATTTGTAAAAATAATGCTCATATAATCCACCCAAACATCACATTAGGTATTTATACTTTTTTTTTTGGCAGCTGGCAGGTATGGGGATCTGAACCCTTGACCTTTGTGTTGTAACATTGTGCTCTAGCCACCTGAGCTACCTGCCAGCCAAGGCATTTATAATTCAAAGAGCTGAATGCCTAACATTTTGTGTTTCTTGGGTGCATTTAGGCAGTTTTTAATGATACATCATTTATCTTTATTATATCACTTTGGAGATAAATTAGGAAAAGTATAATTATTTTTTACTTTATAAATGGAGGGATCCAGATGAGGCACTTTTGTACAAGATCATACTGCCCCTCTCAAGTCTTAGGAAAAGGTTTTATTTACTAAATTGAGCTACCACTCATAACTGACAGCAGTGGGTATTTAGGGCACTTTCAAAAGAGATAGTCTGAGTTAAGGCAGTGTTTATGAAGTCCCTACTGTATGTCTGGGGCTATTCTGGGTACCAACACCCATATCCTCTCTTTTGATGAGCAAGTGTGCTCTTGCTACAAACACACACTGGTAGATGGCTCCTGGCATTCACGTGGCACTTACTGAGGCCCTGTGTAGGGCATTGTGCATAGGTACTTGGGGGTGGTGACAGGAGGAAGGGGGAAACATGGTCCTCATCCCGCAGGCACCGACATAGTAGTTGATCTCTGATTGAGAATAATTGCTTTAAGATTAACAATCAAAATCTTGTTCTTAAAAGCCCTTTAAGAAAGACTTCCTGACTTTAGGGTTTGTAAATTCCAAAATAGAAACTACAAAATGTAAGGATATGATGGAGGAAACTGTCTAAATATCCTGGCTACATTTCAGGGTCTTATTTTCATTTGCTTAGAAAGACTTCTTCCCATGATGCATATTATAATGTTAGTATTAATAATTTTATTGGTATTTCTGGCAGAGACCTCAGGGTTTTTTTAAAAGTCAGGATTCTCACAAGTCTTTAGGGACCTTTGTCACTCCAATATTAGAGTGAAAAAATGTCACAGTGGGATAGGATAATATCCAAATCTCAGAAGTGTTAGTAAAATTGCTCAGTGGTGCTGAGGCTGACAGTAGCTTTCCAAGAGAACCATTGTCAAATCTTCCCTGTTCTTACATCCATGTCTTCTTGAACTTACATTTTCTCACATTTCTCTACACAGTGTACTAAACTTCCCTGGTTTCTCTCAGTTAAATCAGTTCTCATTTTTGGATCGCATTTGGAATTGCATGGGTTTTGCATGTTATTCTACTTTGTATTTGCTTTTTCAGTAACTGGATTGACCCACAGCTATTATCAGGTGAAAATAATGATATTGCTGAGACGTTCAGTAACATTTACCTTCCCCCTCTTTCTCCCTACTAATACCAACAAGGAGAATAAGCATTCCCGATTAAACTTCTAACTGGAATTAATAATATGTCAGGTTCCACTGATTACATTTCTTTTTATAATTAAGGTCTTTGTAAAGCTTTAAACTTCTTTCTAAAAAGTATTAACTCTAGATTTCTTATGTTTACAGTTACACTGTTTTTTTTCCCCCAGGGTTCCAGTCCTCTACTAAATGAAGTTTCTTCTTCCCATACTGGAACTGATTCCCAAGCCTTTACACCAGTTAGCAAGCCATCATCCGCCTATCCCTCCACGACGATTGTCAATCCTACCATTGTGCTCTTGCAACACAATCGCGGTAAGGGAGCCTTGCAGCGCACCCCTCTCTGAGGTTTCTGGCATCAGTATAGCTATTCTGGGGTATCTGGGGCAAGAATTCTGTCACTCCACAGAAATTTTCACAAATCCCATCCTTTCCTGTGGTCACCTGCCTCAGTTTACTTACTCCCATGACCCACAAAATAGATCCCAGCAGGCAGATGGAAACCCCTGTTTTGGGGTGATGTCAGATGTCTGAATAAGTAAGCTGGGATAGTGCATTTTCCACATCTTGGGTGTTCATGGTTGTCTTCTTCAGACAGTAACACCAAAAAAAAAAAAAAAAACGGTTTGTGTCTCATAATTCCTCATCAAGAGAATTCTAATTAGAGTCTTTGCTTGGAAAATCTGGGTATAATAATACCTCTTTTGAGTAATGTCATAAGTGATTTAATTCTTTGACATAATGAATTTTCTAGAATGCAGAGTTTTGAGCACCAAATTTTTGTCTCTCTAAAATAGAGGCTACTGAACTTTTTCTTAGTGGCTCACTGGCCTTCAGTCTCACCAGTAGTTACTGCACCAAGGTGTCGCTTCAGTGGCACCCTCTGGGGACATGAAGTTTGTGTGGCTGTTTGCCCCTGCACTGTGGCACCAGACAGTTTGGCTTAGTTTTCATGTGTGTTTTCTGTGGTTTCTCTGACTGCTTCTGGTTGGTTCTTCCGCTTCTTTGAAGGGGCCTTCGGGGTTGGGTGAAACAGAAGTGCTTGAAAGTAGTAAATGGATATGTTCACCCTTCTGCTTTAAAATTCCAGATGATGATTAAACCCCAAGTTTTCCTTTTTGGAATTCCATAAAGGAGTGAACTTTACCTTCACAGAAGTCCTTTGCAGTGTGAAATGTAAAGTTTTCAAGCTATTTCCTAGTGCAGAAAGTGCTTTTTAGTCTGAATTTCAAAGAACAGTGGAGGAATAATTATTTTGTTCAGAGCTCAAAGCTCGGTACCAAATCTTCCTTTTCTTGACTCCCTGCTTGCCTACTTCATAGTTTCCCACCTCCCTTTCTGCATTAACTTAGATGAGAATGAGGCTGGAGTCTAATTTTAATTGTTTTCCATACTAAATACAGTTTTCTGTTTCCTGCTTCTAACTTGAAAAGTAGATGAATAAGGTGTTTTCTCTTACTTAAAATCTTTCTACTCAAATCTTAAATAGTTGTTTTAGTAGTTTTATTTACTTTTTCACTGTGTGTGGCTCCCATATTTTCACCCATGAGTCTATGTTCTTCAAAAGATAAACATGGTTCCAACCCCCATCCTGAACTGTGTAAGAGCCCGTTCTCCTTCCAGCCATGCTATACCCCTTACTGGCAGTAGCTCCCCTTGCCCAGAAAGGGTCTGTAATGCAGCACAAAGTGGAATTTTGGTACTCTATGAACTTCTTTATGACTCATTAAAAAAAAAAAAAATCCATTGAAACAGAAGCAAGCTAGTTCCCAGAAGGAAAGACATTTTCTTTAAAAATGGGATTATTCCCAAGGCATTTTGGTTTTTGGGAAATGACAAGTCAGCTGCTTCTGCCAAGTCCCGTCTGATGGCACCTTGTGAGACATCTATGGTTACAGAAATGCCTGTAGTTCCTTTTTGTTTCTTTCTTGAACAAATGAATTCCTCTTATTTACCCAAATACCTTTGGTTCTTGCCTTTCTCTTTTGTCCAAGTCCTGCCGTAGGGACTTAAAAATCAGAACTGTGCAGCCTGAGACACATCCTTCAGAAAAGGATACAAATAATGGCGTTAGTTTTTTGGAATTAAATAGTAGCTTCCCATAAAGAGCAAAACCACACATTCACTAAGCAGGTAAGGCAGGAAGAGTTGAGAAGAATAGAAGAGCCTGGCCGGCCCAGCCCTGCATCACGTCATAAATGGGGTTTAGGTCAAGCGTTTCAGGCTTTGCTTTGGAACGTACCCAACCTGGCAGCTCTGCTTTGCCCCTCACAATGGGATGCTTAAAAACAATTTCTTAACTATTGCGAAGTCTCACAAGGGACTGATAACTTTACTCCACTATTTCAGGCTTTGCTTTGGAACGTACCCAACCTGGCAGCTCTGCTTTGCCCCTCACAATGGGACGCTTAAAAACAATTTCTTAACTATTGCGAAGTCTCACAAGGGACTGATAACTTTACTCCACTTCTGGAATTCTAGTTTAGTCATTCTAAAAGGGATCTCTTCTTTTTCTGCCTAGACTGTTCCAGGACATAGTGTGACAATAATCCTGTCTCTGCAAGCTGCCCTCCCTCCCACCCCCCAACAACAAATGTTGGGGCTGCCTGCCCCCCAACAACAAATGTTGGGGCACTGAGGCTCTGGCCTGGTACTGATGGTTGTGAATGACACAGTCCCTTTCCCCACTTTCTCGAGTTTTTATACCATGTGTGTTTGAGGGTGAAGTCTGGGAAGGAGGATTTGAATCAGAAAACACTCAGGACTGAAAGAGGAGTGTGGGTCTCCTTGCTCTGGGCTACTCAGCCTTTAATGTGCGTAGGATCCTGGGAGTCTTGCTAACTTGCAGGTTCAGATTCAGGAAGTCTGGGAGTGGGGATGGGGGGCAGGGAGCTTCTGCATTCTCAGCAAGCTTGCCGGGCATGCCACTGCTGTGGGCCCATGGGCCACACTGCAGAGCAAGAACTTGCTGGGTCCCAGATTTATCTTATGGACACATGAAGCAATCTAGGCCTTGGGCCTCACCCTAATTTCTAACTTTGCTAAGTAACGCCACTGAGAAATAGCTATTACTATCTGCGTAACATGGAATCCTGTGAAAGAAAGGCCATTTCACACCTCAGAAGTGGGAACAATGTAGTCTTTTAAATTGAACACGTTTATTTCTGCCGCTGGAGAAGGCCTGCCAGGAAACTGCAGAACAGAGTTTCCAGAATAGGGAACACAGATTCCTTTAGAGACTACAGAGCACTTTGATTTAACAGATGGGGAAACTGAGGCCAGGAGGTTACATGACTCCTTGCCAACTGGCAAGTTACTGGCAGAGCCGAGCCAGAAGCTCTGCTGGGCTTCTGCTTGTCCCACGCTTGTCCCACCAGTGTGAAGCTCATCCACGGGTCAGAGGTGGGCAGACGTGGGTTCCCCCAGCTGTGAGTGCCTGTGCTGCCCTGTTTACTTCTTATGTACACTGGTTCTAGCAGGAGGGTGAGGATGCAGCCAAGAGGGATGATGATAGCACCCATGGGCTGGCAAGTGTTCTATTTTTATCTATGTGGCTGCTTTATATTTAGCAGCTGTGGAAGGTAAAGGTCACTTTTGTGCTTCTCCCATAGCACGTACACATGGGACTCTACAAAGGAGATTTTGGCCTCCCTTCCACATGAGTGTCCAGGAGGGTGAGACACCAATAGACCCTGGATGTTAGGATCCAGCAGGGCATTGGGGACTAGAGGTGGAAAGAACCCTGGACTAGGAGTTGGGGGATCCAGGTTCTAGATGCAGCTGATTTTTAGGGTTGTCTTGGGTAATTTGTGCTCCTTATGTGAGGTCTCTCTGCCAATGCTGATTTTTTTTTAAAGGATTTCTTCTGTACCCTAGACCAGCCAGATTGCTGTAGTAGCTGAGGCTGTGCCTTAGTTTACTAACCTATACAGTGAGGAGAGGAATCATACCTAACTGCTGGGTTTGTTGCAAAGTTTCCAAGTGTTACGTGCAAAAGCTCTTAAAACAGTGTCTGGCAGGCTCTCAGGAGGTGGAAGCTGCATGGTTATGATTATAATTACATTTCCCTCAAAAGGTACCAAGACTAGGATCATAGAAGGTCCTGATCACTTGAAACCAGGGGAGTTGGGAGGGTCCTCTTCAGTGAAGAGATCATTTTGACAAGATGTAAACATCTAGAAAATAGTGGCAGTCCACCGAATCCTGGTGCAGATCTGGGAGAGGAGGGGTTGGGAGACACCACACCCGGATAATGGGAGCTGCATTATGCCCTGTAATCAGCTACACATTTTAGCATCTAAGCCCAGAGGACAGTGAGGATGCAGACTTTGGGATCCCAAGTAGTTATGCCAGGATGGTGTGCTGTATAAATCTCATTTATACTGTGTGTTCTTTTCTTTTATCACAGAACAGCAAAAACGACTCAGTAGCCTTTCAGGTAGGTGAGAAATATTTTTTTACACATTAAATTCTGTTCCTGTTAAAGACATCTTCTGGTCACCACCCGATGATCCATTAGCAAAATCTTCTGAGCTCCTCTAATGGGGACTGTTTGTTGCTGCACTGCCAAGATGATGAAAACAGGCATAGTTCCTGCCTCCCTGGAGCTTGTAGGCTGGTGAGTAGACCAAATGAGTGAACCAAACTAGTAAATGTGTCCTGAGGAACTGCGATAAGTGCCTTGATGGGTAACAACAGGATGATCTGGGTAAAAAGAACAAGGAATTCTGATCTGGATGCAATGTTCACAGCAGACCTCTTCTGTTGCATCTTTCTCTCTTCTATGATGTGACAATCAGGGTTGGAAATGTGGGCAAATTCTTTCCTTTTTGGGTGGCAAGCCCACATGCCAGTAGATGAGACCGGGGTGAGGGGTCCAGGTGAGAGCCTCCAGATCAGCAGTGCCAGAAGAGGGTGCCAGAGCTCTGCTTCTTGAACTTGAGCCAGCACCAGATCGCCTGGAGAGCTTGTCAAAACCCACAGTCCTGGGCCCTGCCCCCAGGGATTCAGAGTTAATGAGTACGGGCAAGAATCTTCCTTTCTAACCATCTCCCAGTGATGCTGATCCTGCCCTCTGTGCTGACCACACTTTGATGGCAAGTGGATAATCTAGAGCCAACAGTGGTGGGGAAGGGTTACAAGCATTATCAGATAGCACGGCTCGCTTCCCGATAAAGTGTGCAGGATTGGGATGATGTCGTGGTGGGGAGAGAACAAACGTGTAGGCTGAAAGTATGAGTAAACCCGGGAGTGAGAATGTTTAGCCATTTCCTTATGGCTTCCTGTTGATGTTCTGCTTTGAACCTGCATTCTGCCATTTATTAATGGTGCCACCTCAGGCAGGTTATCTAATGTCTCAGTTTTCTTATCTGCCCCATGGGGAAAGCAGTAGTGCGTCACAGGTTGTTGTGAAGATCAAAGGTCCTGCTTATAAGTAGTGTAGTACTGAGTTTTGGCATTCTCCAAGTGTTTAATAGATGTGAGCTACTGTCATCAGTAGGCCTGTCACTGGTGCCCTTGGCATTTTGTCTGGTGCCTCCTTCAGGCACTGAGCCAGGCTCAGGGGCTGCATCAGGGAGCTGCACTGCCCTTGAGCAGCTAGTGGTGTGGTGTGTAACCTACCTTTGGTCATGGACTCCTTGGGAGAATCTAAGGAAGGTAGTCTCCAGAAAAAGCCACATATGTGCAAACATGTGCGTGTGATTTCTGTGGATTTGCAGATTCTCGTGGACTGCAGGGTTAAGAACCCTGATCAGGTGGATACTGAAGCCTCCGCTTTCTGAGCGGCTGCTACGTGATTTCTGTGTGACTTCATCCCACTGCTGTCCATGTGATTCGTGGAGAGCCCGGGTGGGGAGGACATGGGGTTCTCATACCCTTTCAGCTTTATCAGGACTTGGCCGCAGGACCAGAACAGGCTGTGGTTGAGCCCAAGGTGCCCTTCCTGGCCCCTCCTCGAGCTGCCACACCCCAGCCCGCTTCATTCCCTGGTCCCAGCCCGCTTCATTCCCTGGTCCCAGCCCAGGTTGCCGAGAACACGATAGCTCTGGGGACAAGGTGGCTTTTGTGGGCCTTATCCTGCCAGTGGGAGTTTGGAAGGAGGGTGGAACAGATGAAAAAGGCATGCAGCCACAAGTTAAGAGACCCAGACTTTGGTCCTGGCTCTTCCCTCTTAGAGCTGTTTTTCCCTGGGTAAGTGACTTCACTTCTCTGAGCCACCATTTCCTCATGTGGGAAATGGAGGTAGTGATCCTAGCCCCTGCCTAGAGGTGGAGATGTTCCATGTGACAGGAAGGAGGAGGATGCTCTGCACACTGGAGAGAGCTGTTCATTTCCTCATGTGGGAAATGGAGGTAGTGATCCTAGCCCCTGCCTGGAGGTGGAGATGTTCCATGTGACAGGAAGGAGGAGGATGCTCTGCACACTGGAGAGAGCTGTGTAAATGTGAGGGCTTCTCCATGTTGGTGGCCCAGTCCAGTTCCTTGGCTCTAAAATAAGTCTGATGCTACTGCCCTTCTTGAGTTTTGGGACAGATCTACTAATGATGTTTGATAAAGTGGGGCTGAAAGTAGGTGCTCACTAAATGTTAGTTTTTTATTCAAAAGAAGTAGTTCCATTTTGTTTAGGAGAGCCTGTAAAAGAAAGGACTGGCTGTGCTGGCACTCTCCAGTCTCCGTGCCTTGGAGCGAGGAAGTCTGCCCATCACCTGTGGTGGTGGAACTCAAGGGCCACCAGCCTCTCTCCCTGTAGCAGATTTTTACTGAGCCTCTATGGGGCTTGATGCTCAATGAGAGTCATCCAGGAATGAAACCCACATGGTGTTTGGCCTCAGGTGGCTCACAGTCCCCTTGGGGAGACGGGAAAACCAGACAAGGGCTAGGATAGAGGGGCTGGCATTGGGTGTAGAGGCCACCTCCCTTCCCCCAGGGAGGTGTAAACATTGCTGTAATCCTCAGTCACAAAGCTGTGGGTGTGAAGAAGTGGGAGGCCATCCCGCCTCCCACAAACAGAGGCCCTGTCTGAGGTTGTTGGCCTCATCATTTTATTCAGTGGCCCAGGACCTTTTTTTTCAAAGCACAGTAAAAACTAGAAGGACAGTGGGAACAAAATAAGATATTTAAGCTATTGCCCCCTCTCTTGGGCTAGATTTTGGGTGTTGTGATGCTCCTACTTCCTGTACAGGTTTTTGGGTTCATGGTGCAGGCTAGCAATGGGATTCAAAATTGGCTTCCTTTATATTGGCCATTTAAGGGATTCTAAAGGAGGGCACATCTCAACAGAGCTCTAAATCATTTCTCTAAAATTTATTCTGTGGCTTGCTGAGATGTCTGTTGCCTTTTTATGTTTAGCTAAGGAACTTGAATGCCTTACCTAATAACTGGTAGTAAGCTCATTTTATAAATATGAAAATGGTTGTTAGAAGTGGCATTCATGTATATTCAATGTTTGTCAGTAGACCATAGAGGCTTACCTGCTTTAACAAGTGAAATTCCACTATTTTTTTTTCCTTTTTTTACATACTTTTTTGATCTTACCTGACTAGTGATATTTGACTTTTTTCCCCCTACCCCCATGCTACCACCATTTTCTGGAAATTAGAGATATGGTACTAAATAATACTGTTCACATGATCATTTGAGATCGACATGAGCACAGAACTCACCAACTAGGTCTGCCTGGAATGTATATAAAACAGTGTAAATAAAAACTTGTAAATTAGTGTGGAAAAAAAAGCTAGGAGGACATGCCCCAGGATTTCATGTGAGGGATCTGGGCTGTGGTTCAGGCTCTGTTTATCAAAATCCACTCAATCATGAATCGCATGATCACAAGCTTCTAAAGTAAAATAATTCAGGGCTAATTTTATAGCTCCAAAGGACTCTGGCAGTTTTAGGACAAATCTGTGGACTGTTAGCCTGAGTTTTGCAGTTAGGTGACTGTTGTTGGAGCCATCTGCCCCTAATAGTTAAAAAAAAAAATTACTCTGCATCTAGAAACCCTGAGAATGGCAGGTCTGTGACCTGCATCGTCATTTCATAGCACAAGGATCGTGATCACCTCCAAGCACCAGGTGATAACAGAGCTTGAAATCAGCCTCACCCGACCTTCTGATCATGCTTAGGGAAGGTCTTCCAGGTGGGAGGAGAATGCTCAGCAGAGCCGTATTAAGGGTAGGCTCTGGTAACTCAAGATCCCTTTGTACTTCCAGTCCTCCTGCCAAATCCTTGGCCTCATGTTAGAATTTCCTGGGAGCATGAGAACTCATCCCATAAAGCCAGTGTGATCTTAACATCCTTTAAAGTTTATGGTGAGGATGCAAGGGATCAGGTTTTTTGAAGTACCCACTAAGCCGAGTCTCACAGAATATTTAGAAATTGTTCAGAAGTTAGTTTGGAATCTGAACAGGGTTGCCCCATTGAGTAGACTGAAAGTCATGAAACTTGATGATGCTGACTTTATTTCCTCCACTTTCCCTACCTCTCCTCCACACATAGACATCCCTGACTTTGTCACAACTTTACATGTTCCCTAGGGTCTCTTCTTTATGCCAAAGCATAGTCCCCCAGCCAGCACTCTGCACCTTATCCTTTCTCAAAGATGAGAACACCTCCTCAGTCAGTGAGCAGACATTTATTAGCACTTATTAGTTACTGAGGCACATCTCGATGCCCTTCGTCCTCACCTCATGGCTTCACTGATAGAATGTTAGGCTGGCCCTGGCTTAAACCTTTCTGACCTCTGAGTTACCGTCCACCACAGTCCTTCCTCCTTGCTGAACCATCTGCTACCTACTACCCCGACTTGCTGCTCACACGTTCATCCCCTTGCCCCACCCTGGTGCCTACTTCCACTGCCCTCCAGAAATTGTCCCTCAGAGTGTTTCTGTGACTTCTCTCTTGCCTAATCTAGTTTTCTGAACCATCTGCTACCTACTACCCCCACTTGCTGCTCACACGTTCATCCCCTTGCCCCACCCTGGTGCCTACTGCCACTGCCCTCCAGAAATTGTCCCTCAGAGTGTTTCTGTGACTTCTCTCTTGCCTAATCTAGTGCTGATGCCTCCTCTGCTCCAATTTCTGGGTTTTTTTTTTTTTTTGACACATTTAATGATCCACTTAGAATTCTGGCTTCGGTGGCACTTTGCTGTACTTCCTAGTCCATCTCCTGTCCCTTGGATGACTCCTGCATTCATGTGGGGATTCTTTTGCTTTTCAGCCTGAGACTGTGCCATCCCTCAGTGCAGGACTTCAGCCCTGATGCTGCTCTCACTTCCTCCACCACTGAACTCCTCCACCTCCCTGACATCAGCCATCACTTTTGTGCTCCAAAAGTACCCTCCTGCTGGGGCATCTCCCCTGGGCTCCCTCCATGTTTATTCTAGGGCTCTAGGGTATTTCTACCTGAGCGTCTCTCTGTCTTCTCAAGGTTACCCTGGTCTAAATGGAAGTGGTCATCTCTCCCTCCCTTCCCCAGCCCCGTTCTCTTTCCTAATCTCCATGTTTGGATTAAGCCAGGCTCATCTTTGAGGGGGGCAAGATAGGATATGGATTAGAGACGACTGCTGGAATCAGGAGAACACTGGGCCAGATCCCAGCTTTGCCATGTGCTGGCTTTGTGACCTCAGGCAGGGGACTGTAACTTTTCTGTGCTTTCGTTCCTTTAATTATTAAAGAAAAATGGAGGAGCTATAATAGTTTCTTCCTCATGGAGTTATTGGGAGAATGAAATGAGACAATGTATGTGAACAGTTTAGTGCAATGCATGGCACATCACTAGCTCCGAGTGGTTCAGAGGCCCCCACACATCTGCTTAGGCTGTCCCTTCTGCCAGGAGCATTCTTCACTTCCTGTTAGACTGGCTGGCTTCTCTGAGAAGCTGACCCTGAACCTGAATTCCTTAACCAAGTTGGATGCTGACACCTCTTTCAGTCCTCTTTGACTCACTTGCTCTTTCTTCCCACAAGACCATAAGCTCCCCAAAGGCCGAGATTCTGAAATGTTTGCCTTCATGTCCACAGGGCAGAACATAGTGCATAGCACCTGGCAGGTGCCTAGTAAATGCTCTCCAAGGAATAAATGACATGGCTTGTAACAAGAGCTTGTATTAATTTTATAATTTGTAGACCACACCTGGTATGTTTATTAGTTCTTTATAACTTCCAATCTTGAACCAAATTAAATAAACTGTACCACACATTTAGCAATGTACAGCTTTCTGAGTGCTTTGGCATAAGTTATCTTGATAAGTTCATTCATGGCATTGCTGGCAGCTTGCCAATGGAAATGTTATCTCCATTTTTGGATGAGAAAACTGGGGCACAGAAAAGTGACTTCACAAAATGAAAACAAGAACTTTCAAGTAATGTTTAGCTACTTCCTGTGGTTCTACCTGCTCCCTTAATTTCTAGAACAGTCAGAACAACTTGGAGAACAGTGTGCATGCCACTACAAAGCACTTAGCTCACTGCTGGCAAACTCTTTTTTTAAAGGACGAGATAATACATATTTTAGGCTTTGCTGTACAGTTTCTGTTACAGCTACTCAGCTCAGCTGTGGCAGTGCAAAAGCATCCATAAGTAATACGTAAATGAATCGGCATGGTTGTGTTCCAATAAAACTTTACTTACAAAAACAGGTGGCTGACCCACGGGTGGTAGTTTGTTGACCCCTGCTCTAAATGTAGCTAGTTCCAATTGAGAATCAGCAAACACACTTTCCCCTAGCTGGACTGTTTAGGAGTTTTTTGCTTTGGAGCTACCAGAAGAGCTTCAGCTAACAATTGCTTTTTATTTCCAGATCCTGCCACAGAAAGAAGAGTGGGAGAACAGGACTCGGCACCAACCCAGGAAAAACACACCTCACCTGGCAGGGCTACTGAAAAAAAAGCAAAAGATGACAGCAGGCGGGTGGTTAAGAGCACTCAGGATCTAAGAGATGTTTCCATGGATGAAGTGGGCATCCCACTCCGGGTACGAATACTGACCTAGAAGTCCTTCTTAGGCTTCCTCTTAAGCGTGATGAGTGTACACTCCAGAGTGCACATAAACCACATCTATCGGTTGCAGAGGACTCGTGGGGAGGGTCCTCACACCCTGATTCTCCAAGCCCTTTGAGTGCCAGAGCCCCAGGAGCTGTGCTCCAGGCTTCTGGTATAGCAGCTTTACCCAAAGCGGGTGTTGAGTGTTAATAAGTCTCATGAGCAAGGAGTTTCATGGTCAAATGAATATGAAGAAAAGCTGGGTGGAACCAAGTCAGAGACTTTTCTGCAGTAGAACTGAGAGGCTTTGGGCATGTGAGTGTTCAAGGGGAGGGTGTTATGGGCAGTCTTCTTTTATTGTTCTGTGGAACATGCTCAGGAATTCTTGGCCTAGGGCTAGAGAACCCTGGGGAGAATGTGAGGCTCAGGGTCCTTGTTTGCCAGTTCAGGAAGAAGATCCCCCCTGGATGGAGATACTCCATCATCGAGAGTGATTAGGAAACTCTAAGAGCACCACAGATGGATTCAGCCAACTAAGGCCTCTGGGACAGAGAGGGTCTTATGGCAGCCCTGCCCCAGTTTTGCCCCACTATACGGGCATGCCAGTCTGTAGAGCCTAAGGAATTCCAGGGAGGCCCAACTTTTGAAACTGGATTTGGGTGAATTCCATTCCTCTCCATGTGTTGTCCACCAGACCATTGGCCACAGTATATTCTTCTGTGATTTCCATTTAGCAAATGAAATGTTCTTGTCCTTTCAGAGGAGGCTCATAGAAGCACAAGTGGGCAAAGCCTCAGAAGAACTCTTCTCTGGTCCTATGTAATAATATAGAAAAAAAACTACTACTAAGAGTAATCGTGGCTACCATTTGCCTACATACGTTACCTCATTTAAAACATCACTCACCTGAGAGTGGTGGATTCTAATATCATTCCCATTTTATAGATGAGAAAACAGGGACTCAGAGGAAACACAAGTGGGCAAAGCCTCAGAAGAACTCTTCTCTGGTCCTATGTAATAATATAGAAAAAAAACTACTACTAAGAGTAATCGTGGCTATCATTTGCCTACATACGTTACCTCATTTAAAACATCACTCTCCTGAGAGAGTGGTGGATTCTAATATCATTCCCATTTTATAGATGAGAAAACAGGGACTCAGAGGAACTAGGTTACTTGCTATGATTGCACAACTTGTGGGTGACTGAACGGTCTGTCCAACTCCCAAACCCACACCCCTAACCATTGTGCTAGGTGGCCTGCCCCCTCAGCTTCTCACCAGCTCTATGACCTCCGGCAGTTCACTTTGACTTTCTGCATCTCAGCTCCTCATATGTAAAGTGGGAGTGAAAAGGTCTGATCTAACCACCTATCTGTCACCTTCCTTGTATTAAAAGAAAGAAGCCCAGCTTCGTGGTTAGGATGAGAATTCTGGCATTGGACGCTATAATGGGTTACATTTTAATGTGTGCGTTCTAAACCTGGCCCTGTGCAAGGTGACTTAGATATAACCTGGAAGGGTGGGGGCACGGCATGATAAACAAGTTTTCTTTGTGTGTTATGTTTCTATGAGGCTTTACTTCAGTTTAGCATAGTCTGTGTCTATATAGGGGGGAAAATTCTCTCTAAAAATGAAATTTAGAAAAATTAAGAATAGACACATTCCGGGCCGAGCCTGTGGCACACTCGGGAGAGTGTGGCGCTGGGAGCGCAGCAGCGCTCCCGCCNCTTCTGTGATTTCCATTTAGCAAATGAAATGTTCTTGTCCTTTCAGAGGAGGCTCATAGAAACACAAGTGGGCAAAGCCTCAGAAGAACTCTTCTCTGGTCCTATGTAATAATATAGAAAAAAAACTACTACTAAGAGTAATCGTGGCTATCATTTGCCTACATACGTTACCTCATTTAAAACATCACTCTCCTGTGAGAGTGGTGGATTCTAATATCATTCCCATTTTATAGATGAGAAAACAGGGACTCAGAGGAACTAGGTTACTTGCTATGATTGCACAACTTGTGGGTGACTGAACGGTCTGTCCAACTCCCAAACCCACACCCCTAACCATTGTGCTAGGTGGCCTGCCCCCTCAGCTTCTCACCAGCTCTATGACCTCCGGCAGTTCACTTTGACTTTCTGCATCTCAGCTCCTCATATGTAAAGTGGGAGTGAAAAGGTCTGATCTAACCACCTATCTGTCACCTTCCTTGTATTAAAAGAAAGAAGCCCAGCTTCGTGGTTAGGATGAGAATTCTGGCATTGGACGCTATAATGGGTTACATTTTAATGTGTGCATTCTAAACCTGGCCCTGTGCAAGGTGACTTAGATATAACCTGGAAGGGTGGGGGCACGGCATGATAAACAAGTTTTCTTTGTGTGTTATGTTTCTATGAGGCTTTACTTCAGTTTAGCATAGTGTGTGTCTATATAGGGGGGAAAATTCTCTCTAAAAATGAAATTTAGAAAAATTAAGAATAGACACATTCCGGGCCGAGCCTGTGGCGCACTCGGGGATGGCCGGTGCACTCACTGGCTGAGCGCGGTGTAGCCGGTCTCAAAAAGGGCAAAAAAAAAAAAAAGAATAGACACATTTCAAGTGATCCTTGTCTACTGTTTTCAAAATCTGCATTCTTTTTTTTTTTTTTTTCCTTTTTGTCTTTTTTCGTGACCCGCAATGGATCACAACCCTCAGTGTCGTGCCCATACCGGACCAGGACCGGCAACGGGATCGCAACCCTCGGTGTTGCGCCCGCACCTCGCTCAGCCAGTGAGTGGCCGGTCTGTATGTGGGATCCGAACCCTCGGCGGGAGCGCCACCGGGCTGGCCCTCAAAATCTGCATTCTTTTGGCCAAATGTCACTCTGCAGACTTGTCAGCCAGTGAGCGGCCGGTCTGTATGTGGGATCCGAACCCTCGGCGGGAGCACCACCGGGCTGGCCCTCAAAATCTGCATTCTTTTGGCCAAATGTCACTCTGCAGACTTGCATCTGAATCTCTTGTTTTATTGGTTCTTTCTCAAAAGTTTTGTCTTTTTAAAAATTATATAAATGTGGCTGAGTTTTGACTTCAGATGTCGTCACTTTCCTTTTTGATTTCAATTTTGTAATCTTAGAAGTTCTGAAATGTGCCAAGATTTCCATTTTACTTTACTCTGCCTTTGTTTTTCTCCAGAACACCGAGAGATCAAAAGACTGGTACAAGACCATGTTTAAACAGATCCATAAACTAAACAGAGGTACTGGTTTTTGTCTGTAGAAACTGTGCTGTGTGTCCTTATATTGAATGTGTGGTGAGGGCCTGAACTCATGTCGCTGGGATGCAGGATGGTTGGCTCCTGCAGTACCTCATGAGGTGTTGGTCTGCCTGAGCCCAGCCAGGTGCCTTCAGAGCACAGGAAGGAGGCAGCACTGATGCACCTGCCTCAAGCCCTCCCTCCCAGATGTTGTGGAATGCAGCAGGCTGAGCCTTGCCCACTGCCTGTGCTCCAGTATCCATCTGCCTAGGATGTGAGCAGTTCCAGCTGCCACCTGCTTCTAGCTTTAGGGACATCTCCCTGTGTCAGCCCATGACTGCTTTGTGGGCAGAGCAAGTTGAGAAAGCACTGAAGTAGGAATTTTTAAAATCTGTGTTCTCACCTAGATTCAGTCCCCCAAGCATTCATGTGACCTTGGGCCAGTCATGTACCTCTCTGTGTTTGTCCTCCTATCCTTCCTCCAAGGCATGTCCCAGGGTCTAAATGAGAACACACTTGGCCTTTCGAAGTAGAATGCATGGTGCACCTCTAAGGCTGTGTTAATATGAAAAATTGTCTTCCCCAGCTGGGAGCCAGCCCTTGGCAGGTAGCCCTGAGAGTCAGTCAAGAGCTGACGCACCAGAGCTCGCTCAGGCCACAAAAGAAGTGCTTTCAAATCAGAGGCCCGCTGCGCTGTCAGCAGGTGACCCAGCCCTGGGAGAATTCCAGGCCAGTGCTCGGGCACATCATGACCCTGCCAGCTCTCATCGCCACCTATACCACCAGTCAACTGAGAGGCAGGGATATAGCTGCACTGTGGGAAGGGTCCTGCTCCTCCTGTGGGCAGAGCATTCTGTCCTTCCCTGTGCCCAAATCCAGTCTGGCCGCCTGGCATGGATGACACATAAAGGCAAAGAAAAAGTGTTATGGTCAGTGTCCTCACCTAAGCCACAGATACCCAATCTCTGCGTAGCTGCAGATGCTGACTGGCATCACTGTTAATTAGCTCCTGCTGGGTTCAGGATGAACCTGGGTGTGCCCCTCTTCTAACTGTTTCTAAATATTGAGGTGCTCAGTGTTTAGCATTTCCCAGTCAAGAGTAAATCTGCTGTGCATAGGTGGATGAGCTTAGTGATGGTGGTGATGCTAAATGCTAGATCACTGATGAATGGGGTCAGTTCTACTGGTCACTTCATAAAGCTGCTGTCCACTTCCTGGAGCAGTCTGTGACTCTTATCACCTTCAGACCCAGCTTTGAAAGCCTAAAATGCAGAGACACAGGTGCTTGCATATGTGCAAAATAATATAATTCTGCCCCACAGGCAGCATTGGTCTTCTTATGTTATACTTACTAAACTCAACCTAAATTATAGGTTGTAAACAAAACTGCCAGCCCTAATGGTAGGCAGAGGTATTTGAAAAATTAAGAATCTTCTTATTTGTCTTTCTAATGTTCACAACACAAGCTTTGAATAAAAAAAATGGGGGGGGAGTGTTTTCATTGCATACTATTTATTATCGTACTTAATATTTTTTGCCTAGAAACAGTGAAAACTTGAAGCTTTGTGCTAAATGCTTCTTGCCCATTGGAGCCTGTTTATATGTAATTCTTTGTCCAACAAGAGTAATGATATTGTCTCTTTCGATGTGTCTTTGTAATTCAGACAAAAGGACTGGATTTTTAATAGCAGTTTGAATTTTTCTCATATCGCTAGTGAAGCTTAGTATGTTCCAGAACTCAAGGAGCCTGAATTGTATGTGGATTCCTACTTGTTCATTCTCTCCCTTTGTATCTTCCTCTATTCTCTCTCCCAAATCTGCTCCTCTGCCTAGACACTCCTGAAGAAAACCCTTATTTCCCTACGTACAAATTCCCTGAACTACCTGAAATCCAGCAAAATTCTGAAGGTACCATAAATTTAGACAGTATATCTGTTGTCCTAGCCTTGAATTAATTTCTTATAGTTTAATTATAGGCATAAGATTTGGCTTTTAGATTTTATTTTCATAGTTATTTTTGGTTGGTGAAAATCTTATTTCATATGCATGATGTGCTGTATTAAAATAACTAAGTCCTTTCTAATTCATTAACCTATTTTTAAGTGTGATGCCCGTGTGCTTTAATTACACTAAAATAGGTAATCTGTCATTTGAGTCAATTGGGGATTTGTCAGTTCCTCCACTCCATGGTGGTTAGTTTCAAAATCCACTGCTTTTCTCTGCTACAGAGGACAATCCTTACACTCCTACCTACCAGTTTCCTGCATCTACTCCTAGTCCTAAATCTGAAGGTAATTAATGGAAAATCATGTGCCTCTCTTTGTACTGCTGCTGTTACTTTCTTTTCACTTTGGGTTTTTTTCTGGTGGCTAAGGGCTATCTCCCAATCATTTGCTTCCCTCTAACCTTGTGTTTTGTGGTGGTGTTTCATTCCTCGCTGACTGTATAACCAGAGTCTATCCAGATGGTATTTTAATCCTGTTCCCTTAGGGTTTACATGATTAATGGAGCAGCCCACATAGCTTAGTTATAATGCTCTGAACATTGGGGGCTTTGGGAAAAGCTGCCCCTACCCAACTACCCAGGACTTTGTGTCCAGGGTGGTCACCTGGTGTTGGTGGCTGAGCAGTGACTCAGGGAAGCTGAGTCATTATGGCAGGGCAGGAGGTTGACCTGCCAGCTGTCAACATTGGGAAAATTTCCAGATTCCTGTACATGCAGCTAACTTGTTACGGGGCCCCTCTTGTTATGGGCCCTCAGGGTATCTCTCTTTGGTAGGGAATTCCTGAAGAGATATCCAATTATAAGATTCAGTCATGGGGGGAGATGATATCTTTTGAAAATAAGAGTTTTGGTCAAGCTGGAAAGCATTTCATGAAAGAGCTGGATAAGAATTTCCACCTGCTGGGTAGGATGTATCAAAGAAGCTTCTAAAAGTGAGTTAAGGGCAACATCTTGAGAATTGTCCTTGTAGCAGGGATTGTCTGATCTTTGGATGAGAGGCCCAGAAAAAGGGGAGTGGATGGGGGTATGGAGGAGGAAATTTTGTTAAATGCTGTTCTAGCATGAGATATTGAATGCTCTGAACTTCATTCACACCAGTAGTTTTGAGTATTTGCTGTGTGACATTCACTGTCTGTGGAACTGAGGATAATGCCATGAAAGAGACATATTCCCTGTCCTCAGAAGTTCATATCGGGCAGGGAGTTAGACAAGACCGCTTCAGCACACCGTGTCCAGTGTGCGTTTAGTTGCCAGAGCATGTGTCCAGAAGGCCACAGAAAACCTTGTTAGCACACAATAGGTCCTCACTAATAGCTGGAGAACGTCAGTGAGTGAAGGCTTTGGACCGTGGAACCAGAGTTCTTTTTTAGGGATGAAGCTCAGTGCCAGGATCTCAGTGCTCCTCTGCTCTGATCAGCTCAGCAAACCATCCCATACAGCCCTTCCCTTCATTGACATTGTAATGTCATTCATCAAACTCTTACTGATCACTTATCCTGTATGAGATGACACACTGGTATGTGTTAACTACAGTGTTAAGTGAAATACCATAGTCCACTTCTGGTCTCTCATATGTCCTAGTCAGTGGCTTCCAACAATTTCATGCCTGGGCCTATTTTGTATGAAAAAGAAATGTCTACCAAACAAACCTAGACTAGTACAAAACTAAAAGTGGGTGATTTATTTTTGATCAGTGACCTCCTTACTGCCAACAGGAGTTTCTTTGGTATAGGTAACCTAGTCTTTCTGTCTTAAGAGTACAAAAGCATTGCTGAAGAAACAACTGATGGAGCTGGGTGAGGGAGAGTTTTTTCAGGGTAATTTTGACTAAATGCTCTTTTTGATTTGTGCTTTATTTTTGGACTCATGAACCCAACCCATATCTAGGGTTAAGATAGAGTTCCCTTCTAGGATAAGGTGGCAAGGGCATAGCATGCTGAAGGCACATGCAGAGGAAGGCCTGCTTGGAGAAGTCCTGTGGAGGGGGAACAGTGGCTCCCTTGGGACTAGAGGATTGCCTAGGCCTGTCACTGGTAGCTTGGCTGTTGTTCTGAAGACAGGGTTACACAGCCTCACACCCAGAGCTCGTGTGTCTCCAGCCTCCACACCTAGCAACCCTGGCTTGTGATAACATCTCCTTTTTGGTGCACATCAAGTCCAGTACAAGAGGGAATTGGGGTTATTTTGCCTAGAGGTATAAACAGGGATGACGTGATAACTTGTCATGTATAATTTAGAAGCAGACTCTGTTTTTTATTATCAGAAACCAAAAATGAAGAAATAGCCTTAAAAAATAAAAAGGAAAAAATTAGGTTAGACATAAAAAATTCATAATAGCAAAGATGATTAGACTTTAACACAAGTTTCTAAGAAGTTTTCTTCCCTGGAGATCTTTTTAAAATAGGGTAGATTCCATCTCACGCACCCACCCCTGCCTAGTTGACATATCCAGGCACAGATGACTGATGTATTCACTTAGATCAAGCCTTTTTACAAAGGAGGGAAATGTTCGAGCTAGATCATTTTAAAGATTTTTCTTTCGTTTTTTTTTTTGTTTGTTTTTTTCCTTTTTTATGTCTTCAGAGATTCTCTGTTTTACAAAGGAGGGAAATGTTCGAGCTAGATCATTTTAAAGATTTTTCTTTCGTTTTTTTTTGTTTGTTTGTTTTTTTCCTTTTTTATGTCTTCAGAGATTCTCTGGTTTTCTGGATATGTGGTTTGTGGTTTTGATATTGTCTGTGAGCTACAACAGTCCCTCATTAGCCCTGTCCGTGGTGCTGCTCCAGCCTGTGCTCCCTGGAGGTGGTCCTGAGCTCTATGCAAATCCTTCTTAATGTAGGAGAGGTTTATGCCTTTCAAAGAAAGTCGTTAAGGAAAGATTAGTACCTAATGGAGGCTCTATCCATAGATTTTAATGTGTATTAATAAATAGCTTTACTGAGAAATGTGAGCCATCATTCCAGAGTTTATCTCCTGGGGAGAAGGTGGTTGTTGCTGCTGTTATTTTTGTTTTGTTTTAATTCAGAATTTGGAACTACAGTTATTTGTAATAAATCTGTCAAAGCCTAGCCTAAGGGCTGCTGCCTCTGTCTAAATTCTAGTGGGTTTTTTTTGTCTTTTTTTTTTTGTCTTTTTCTGTGTCCGGCAACGGATCGCAACCCTCAGTGTTGCCCCCGTACCGGACCGGGGACCGGCAACGGGATCACAACCCTCGGTGTTGCTCCCGTGTCTCGCTCAGCCAGTGAGCGGGAACCGGTCTGTATGTGGGATCTGAACCCTTGGGCGGGAGCGCCGCCGCGCTTCCCAAGCGGCGCACTATCCATTGCGCCACCGGGCCGGCCCTAAATTCTAGTTTTTATATAGTGTAAAAAAAGACATTTCTAAATATCTCAAAGCTGATTCTCCTAAATAGTAAGGGACTATATGAAAGTTTGTTTATGCTGGCTCAGCAACCTTCTTTTTTCTCAGCTACAGTGAAAAAGTAGACTTCTGGCCAGACTTTTAGAGGATAAATAGAATTATCATGTCTTAATCAATGAGGTTTAAAATGTACTTAAAACAAACACCTCTGTAAATTCCAACAAAGAGCAGTCAGTTCTAATCATTTTATAATTTTATAAAAAATAATTTTATAATCTTTGAGAGTGCTCTATGTGGAATGGGAGAGATGTTACATATCATTATACTTTGTTTCATGAAGCAGGGGGAGAGGGCAAGCTGTGGAGAAGCAGCTTCACAAATGCAGCCTCTTCCCTTCCCCACCTCCCACTTTAAGGAACAGCGGTGTGGTGGCCAGCACCTCAGCAGCTCATAGTCGTAATCCTATGAATAATATTACCACTACCACCATGATGACTAGGTGACTTATTTATTGAGCCCTTACCGTATACAAAGCTTTGTACTGAACACATCACTGTGACCTCATTTTCATCCTCCTAGCAATCCTATGAGGTAAGTCTTCATGTTGTCAGTGGAAAGTATGAGGCTCACAGAGGCTAAGTAATACATGCAAGATCACACAGTAAGTGGCAGAGCCAGGATTCAAACCCAGGTCTCCGGGCACCACCCCAAACGTGTGTTTACTGACTCTGCGACACTGCTCTGCTGATTCCTCTCCCTCTCCTGAGACATTCTGTGTTCTTGGTTATCCCCTTCTTGCCAAGGGCTCTCTGACGCCTGTTCCAGAAATCCGTGCTCCCCTTGGGTCAGTCTTGCCTCAGTCTGCTGAGCCGGCCTCTCCCAGGATGGTGTCTGGGAATTTGTAGTTAGGAAAGTTCCCCAAGTGATTGTGCCTCACGGCCACGATTGAGAACCACTGGAATGAAGGAATACCACTCTTCCCCAGCCTCCAAAAGGGGTGAAGTTTCCTGTCCAGATGCGATGTTAGGCACTTGGATATAGAATTCGAGTGGGGAATACAGGTTCAAGAGAGCCAGCCTTTCCACTCTGGACATCCCCAAATGATGCTGACTCACCTGGCATGTTTGATGTCAAGAAAACGGAAGATATTTTCAAGTGTGCCTCAGCATCTGCAGCAAAACTAAGTAACTGGTATGTGTTACTTTGTGATCTGTGCCCTGTGAGGACCCACTGGGCTGGGTCAGGATGAAGGGCTATCACCCGAGGTGAAGTACCAGAGACCAGCTTTCCCCTGTGCTTTTGGATGCCTTTTCTACCACTCCAGGCCAGTGGTGGCTCTGCCAGCTCACAGTGATGTGACTCAAGACAGCAGTTCTGGCCATCCCCAGGTCATGGTGCCATCATGGTATGGCTCATTGCACTTTTTCCTCATTCCCATAGGAGAGTACTCTAAGGCCAGCATTTAAGGAGGCTGATTTTTTTCAGGCACATCTGTATTTGAGTTAAAATAATCCTCTACTGACCTTGCAGGATTTCTAAGAATAGCCTTATTTTGCTTGTCTTCAAGTAAATAGTTCTATTGTGAAGGTGCTTGGCCAGGATCTGTGCCTCCTGCCCCAAACCGCGGCTAGCACTGCCCAGAGGAGGGGCCGAGCCGCTGGCGGAGCCACCTCTGCTCTCCTAAGGAGAACTGCCCAGGCAGTCTATCAGTGGCCTGTGGGATCATTAAGAAACGGCAGCGGTTACTCCCTTCCCACCTTCGAGGCCCTGGAGTCCGATAGGAGGTGAGGACTTTGAGTCTTTTCCCAGCCCTCTAGTCCTCACAAACATTCTCCTTTAACTTCTTTCCTGCTCCACCTCATTCTCTTTTTCAGAATTCTAGTTTTTTGGGGTTTTTTTTTCCCCCTGAATATGTCTTCTACAGCTACTCTATGCACTATCCTGTTTTTTGTTTTTTTTTTTCATCCCGTAAAACTGGATTGCCTTTAACCAAAACATAACCACCTTCGTGACTTCCCCCAGGCTCCCTGGATCTCCCGACTTTCCTGCTCTGCTTATTCTTCCTCTCCCATCCCACCCAGACTCTGTACCCAATTCTACATGTCTCCTTTTCTCTGACTGTTTTTGTCTGGGGTGTGTGTCTGTCTGTCTCTTGTTACCCTTTTATGCTTTCTCTTCCTAAGTGTGTCGGGTAAAGCCGGAGAAGGAACTATGTTGAGCAATGGAAGAAGATTGTGTTAAAAATGAGCTATTAATATTAGAAAAATAATCTTAAGTTTAAAAGCCTAAGAAATGCATACAGTTGAAATTTAATTGATAGAGGCAAATGGTTATGCAATGCTGATTTTTGCCCACCATCTCATTTTGGTCAATTATATACAGTCTTTATAGAACAACAATTTTCAACTAGTCCTTTCTCCGTTTGTCCTTAAGATTTTTATAAATTCTAAAAACAAACAGAAAAACCAACCCAGAAAAAAAGTCATTTAGAACCTCGTTAAAAGTCACTGTGATTCAGAAGTTTTAGGAGAGCAGCTATCCCAAAATTGAGCTACCAAGGACAGATTGCTAAAGCCCAGTAGAGAACCAGTGTGTGAGCATCAGAGCCCAACAGGGGCCTTCAGGGACCAGACGTGAGTTGTTCACCCTGTGTAAATACTGCTCAGTGTTAGAGCTTCCTGGAGATCACTGGCTTGGGAAGTTCTGAGTGTTGCTGCCAAGGCTCGATGTCTGCTGCTTGGTGCTCTGAGGGGCACAATCAGCATGTGGCTCGATCACGAGCAGGAATCACAAGGTGGTGTTTTAAGGATGCTTGGAGAAATAGTGAAGGTAGGGTTTCAGATGCTAGCTCATAGACGACCTGAGAAATGTTTCATTTAATGTGTCTAAACTGGTTAAAAACACACACAGACACACACCTATTCCACCTGGCTAGCTCTAGCATATAGAATAAAGAGGGTGCTCCATACTCCCAGTTTGCCCATTCCTTGGTATTTCTAACTGCATACCCATTTTACCCAGTGTGGACTTAGATTACCGTGAGAAGGAAGCAAGATGCGGAAAGTGAAAGATATAGCAGAAGTGACTCAGTGTTACCCATTGTCCCTGGAGACCAGCAGGAGGAAAACTAGAAGTGTGTTGGAGTAACCCAGAAAACTTGCTTAACCATCACCCAGGGTGGGTGATATGTAAAAATAGAGCAAAGGCTGTAAGGGCTGGAAATCGGCCTGGCCAGCAGTGCGGTGTGTAGCTTGAGTTTCAGGACAACACCTCTCTCTGCCTCTTCTGTAGTACAAATGGTAATGGACTAGCCACAGTCTTTTACCTTTCCCAGGGTCAGGCAGATGAAGCTGGAGGAAAGCTAGAACAAAACAGCATCCCTGTCACAGGGTTAAGAGGTGACATAAGGAAGTGGAGTCAGAGAGACCTTGAATCCATTCCTACCTTGTCTCTTTCTCACCGTGCAGCTTTGGGCAAGTTTTCTTAACCTCCTTGGGCCTTATTTTCTTTGTGTGTAAAATGAGATATTTACTTCTTCCTGGAGTTTTTTTAAGTGAGATGATATTAGTAAATTGTCAGCTATTATTAGGCATTTAACAATGGGATCTATTATTATTTTTATTCATAAGCTGAGATAAAATTTTCTTCTATTAGATTTGCAACAGGCTTCAGAAATTAAAATGATGAATTATGTATGCCGTGGAACTTGTCCTAATTGCTAAAGTTGTTCAGGTGAATCCATAGGACTTTAGTTTGCTCTCTTATGAGTCTATGAACTGAAATTCAGTGTCGGATCCTGCTGACACTATGAGAAATGAAAGGCTTTTAACAGAGATGCCCCTGTCCTGTTTTAGTCTTGGGTGGGCAGGTGAAATTTCTTTTTCTAACTACACCAAATAAGAAAGTAGCTTTAAATGCATTCAGTTATTCAGACTTCTCTGTTGCCTTCATCCCCCAGCTTTCCTACTTCTTCTACTTTCCAAAGTACATGAATTGTTATACTTCCCAAGCAGTGCTATTTTTTCCCCATCCTGCAGGAACTATTTCTCATTTTCTTCTCATAAGCCTTCTAGAATTCCACATTAGAAAGCTCTAGGAAAAAAGATTTTTTAAAGAAGAGGTCCTCTCTCCCCACAAAGCACACTCCAGAGTAATAGAAGAAGCGTCTGATTCACGATAATAGGGGAAGACTTGATCATACCTGTCTTAGTACTGGACAGATCATCTCGGCAGCAAACCAACAGAGGAACAGTTAATCTATCAGATGGAGAGAACAAATCTATGGTTATTAGAGGGGGAAACCAACAGAGGAACAGTTAATCTATCAGATGGAGAGAACAAATCTATGGTTATTAGAGGGGGGACGGGGAGGGAGAAAGGGAAAAAGGAAAGGGGGAAGAGAATTGGATAAGGGGTATAGAGAATAAATATATTTGTAACTATGAATATGTGAATAAAAAAATTAAAAAGTGAGAGGGATGTTAAAAAAAGAAACATTTTTTTAAAAAGAGCTGAGGTTTTAAAAAAAATCTTTGAATATTTAAATGCCATCTTTCTCCCCTCCCAAAAAACTTTGCTTCTCACCTTATGAAGCAGGTAATAGTTATAAGTTAATCTTTGCATCACCATCTGCTGATAGGCTGTAATCTCTCCGTTGTTCAGAGAAGTACAGGTTTTTGAGTTAAAATGCTAGGTTGGATTTTAAGCAGTGCATATACCAGTCTCTAACTAAGCTAATTTTTCATTTGGCACAGGCACCATTTTTTCTAATCAAATCCCTGCAGTCAGTGCTGATTTTTAGTTTTCTTCGATATTGTGGTATTTTGTCAGTACAATAATCAGAACTTCTATTTAAAAAAAAAGAAAATAGTAGGCAAGAAAAAGTTCTTCAGAACAGTATTTCAAAAAATATTTCTGGCTTCTGTTTTATTTCTCTCTCCTGCCGTATTTTCAGAAGTTAACATTTAAATAAGCTTACATACTCAATTTAGGATAGTGAAAGACTTGGCTGTGTTGGTAGGAGAACCTTAAACCCTGTGCAGTCTTGATATTAACTAATTCTTATCCTTAAAGATAAGATAAAGGGAGGGAGAGAGGGAAGGGAAAAGTTACCTTGGTACCTGATAGCTGTCCCTTGGACAGCCATCTCACACTACAGAAACTCGTGTGAGTTTGATCAGTTACAGACTTATTCTGAGTAGTACCTTTGCAGAGCAACCCGCATAGCTTTGTCAGCCATGGCTGTATGGTGTTCCAAGGAAAGAAATCTACCTGTGGAACCAGGTTGAGGTAGAATAAAAAATTATGAGCATTTTCTCAAACTTTTTCTTAGCTACCGAACCTCTTTGTTGATGATGATGTGTGTGGAAGCTTAACGTATAAAACAGAAGGTCCAAGCTGAGGTGGAGAGACAGAAACCATACCCTCTAGGCCTCTCCCTCCCTCCCATAGCAGCCCCAAGCCTCTGGGAAGAGTCCTCTCAGGACTCCATGGAATTCAGCAGACTAGACAAGACTCTGAGCTCGAGCAGCTCGGGATCTTCCGACTCAGCCAGACCCAGGACCCTCCATTCCAGCTTTGGCGGTGGGGATTCTCCTTAGGAGGATCTTTGGCTGTTCGTCCCCATGCATTTCTTTGGTGTCACGCAGCGGTCATCTGCTGGGTGTCTTAAATGTCCTGTCTGGGCGGCAGGTCTGGTTGGGTGGACTCTGAACCTTGCTCCTCTCAGATGTGGTCTGCTGTGGTGTAGCTTCCAGCGCTTGATTCCTCCTCTCTCCGCTGGGTTTCCTGGTGTGGCTGGATGCTGGAGCAGGACTGTGGAAGTGGGGAAACATGCACCTCTGTTCTCATACCTTAGTTGATTTCTCCTGATTACATTTTGTTTTGTTCAATAGATGATGATTCAGATCTGTGCTCTCCTCGATACTCCTTTTCTGAAGACAGTAAGTGACTTTGATCTTCCTGGTTGTGAGGGAGGAAGGGAAGATGGCAGATGAGGGAAGAATCTTCTGTTTTCAGTTTTCAAAGTCTTTGGTATGCACTTTCTTTTCCAGCAAAATCCCCCCTTTCTGTGCCTCGCTCAAAAAGTGAGATGAGCTACATCGATGGTGAGAAGGTAGTTAAGAGGTCGGCCACGCTACCCCTGCCGGCTCGCTCTTCCTCACTAAAGTCAAGCCCAGAAAGGTAAGCGCGCCCTCGTCCCATGTTGGTACCAGCCAGGGCCTTGTCAACGTTTATTGAGACCTAGGGGCATCCTTTCTTGGAGCATGGAATTTGAGTCCCTGCTCTATAACCTATTAGCTAGTGACTTATTCTTTCTGAGTCTCCACGTCGTCATCTGTAAAGTGGGGATAAAAATTGCACTACTCCTTGATAGGGACATTGCCAGCATAAAATGAGATGATGCACATAACATTCCTAGTAGTGCCTGCCTCATGGTATGGGCTTAATTAATGTTGACTATACTTACTGTGTTTTACATTTTCACAAGAGAAATTTAAACTGCAAGATTTGTCGCATATTTTCATATTCTGTGTGATACTGACTCTGTGTTCATATATTCATAGCAAAGAATATAATTTTACAATGAGGTCTCACTTTTTAACATCTGTTCATGCAACTTGTGTTATTGAGACATAGGCCCAGTTGGACTGATTCTAATGATGACTTTAGTCATCTCTTAATGCCTGTACCAAACAACCCAATTTTCTTTTATTCTAACCTCTAAAAATGCCCTATGGAGCATTTTTATTTTACCTTCTCATGCCATCTGGATAGGTGTTCTATGCAACTTCCAGCCCCAACTTCCACCACTTCTCAACACACAAAGGGCTCTAGCCAAACGAAATTGCAGTCATCCCTTGTTATTCGTAGATCATTGATTCCAGGACCTCCCATGGATACCAAAATCCACAGATGCTCAGGTCCCTCGTATAAAATGGCATATAGTATTTGCATATAACCTATGCATATCCTCCCGTATACTTTAAATCATCTCTAGATTATAATACCTTTTACAATGTAAATGCTATGTAGTTATTATACTATACTGTTTAGGGAATAATGAGAAGAAAAAGTCTGTACATGTTCAGTATAGACACAATTTTTCTTTTCAAATGTTTTCTCTCTGCGTTTGGTTGAATCCACGGATGAAGAACCTGCTTACAATGTAAATGCTATGTAGTTATTATACTATACTGTTTAGGGAATAATGAGAAGAAAAAGTCTGTACATGTTCAGTATAGACACAATTTTTCTTTTCAAATGTTTTCTCTCTGCGTTTGGTTGAATCCACGGATGAAGAACCTGCAGGTACAGAGGGTCCACTGTTTATTTTTCCCTTGGATACGTATCCAGTTTCACACCTCCATACCTTTTCCATCTTCACAGACAAATGAATGGCTGTCTTAAAAGCCCCACGTGTACTTAAGTAGCATCTACCTGAGGAATTTGAAAGGAAGGCTGGGTATACCCATAAATCCTTCACAGATATATTCATTAAGTGCCTACTAGGTTTATTCTATGCAGACTGAACCAGATGTTATGGAAGAATTAAGTATATATAAATCATTGTCCCTGCCTTCGAGAAGTTTACAGACTTGCATGGAAAACTAAATACAATCACAGTGCAAAGTGCAGTAATGAACGTGCATAAAAAATCTGCAAACAGTTTGCAAGGATTTATGTATCTTCTGAAACTCATCACTGGATGCCTGGTTAAGTATCTGTGCCAGAGGCTGAGATTCGTGGGTAGCAGGATGGGGTGTGGACTATGGAAGAATACAGTTATAATAACAGCTAACATTTATTGAATGGTCACTATGGGCCTTTTTGTCTGCTCAGCAGTTTTACGTGCACTGTCTGATTTAATCCTCACAACAGCCCTGGTTTTTCTGATGAGGAAACTGAGGTACCAAGAGGTAAAGTGCTTGGCTGTAAGATGACCTAGCTAGCAAGTGGTGTAGCAGGGATTTGAGCTGTAGTCAGCTGGCTCCGGGACCTGCATTCGCTCTCACTGTACTAGCATGAGTGGGAAGTACAGGAATGTTTGGGGAATAATAAGCTTTTCTGCTTCTTCCTCTCTCTCTGCTTCTCTTTCTCTTCTCTCCACTTCCTGGTACCTGGTTTTGAGCACAGGATACCTCAAGGCCTCTGTGAGGTGAACACAGAGATTTAACTCGTTGTTCTGAGAAGCAAATCAACACAACTAAATTGTTTGCCCTGATGCCAGTTTTATGCTTTGGGTATAAAAATTCCTTGATTAGACTACAGCCAACCAAAGTCAGACCATGTCAGAAGCTGATGCCAATTTTCATGAAAATAGCTCCAATAGGATTTTCTTTTTATAGAAACGACTGGGAGCCCCCAGATAAGAAAGTGGATACAAGAAAATACCGTGCAGAGCCTAAGAGCATTTACGAATATCAGCCGGGCAAGTCTTCCGTTCTGAGCAACGAAAAGATGGTAATGTGTATATTAAAATTCTTTTGTCTCACCCTACCCGTATTCTTTAACCCGGATGCACTGTGCAGTTGGATTACTTTCTTTCCCCCTTGAGATAGTCTTGCTTTGTTTAGAAGACAATGAAAAAATGAAATATTTTTACCCTTTTCATTTTTGCAGCTGTTCATAAAATAAGTCCTGAGAATCTGCTTTTAAAGAATCCTCTTATTGTGTCTGTGTTGCCCTTTTTGTGCATGGTTTTAACTAATTTTAATTTTTCTACTAACATAAAGATTGCCTTTGTTGCTGTCTCTTTTAAACATCTAACTGTTATTAGACTTACTAACTGGATTAAAGTCCAGTTTTTGTTTTTTTAAGTGACTCTTATTTGAACATGCATAAATTTTGTAGAAGTTACTAGTACATCATTAAAAGCTAAATGATTAATAGGATGTTCTGACTTGTGGGGAAGAAAAGCCCCAAGCTGTTAGAGTATGTCTTTTAGTTCTTCCTTTTTTGACAAGTCCAATGTTGAGGACTAATTTCATGTTCAGTCTGTTTTATGGTTCCCTGTACAAGTTCACATCTCCAAACAATTATGAGTGGGAAAATGGCCTGTGTGGGCATAGCAGACCACCCTGGAAAAGTGGCCTCTTCTGTGAAATGGGAAGAATTTTTACAAACTGATTAGTTTCGTATCTGCCAATCACACTTCCTTTTATTCACCCTTCATTAGAAAAAGCTGGTTCAGAATTCTGGTTGTGGTGAAAGGGATTCTCCAAAGCTCCATAAATGGTGCAGCCCTCCAGTGGTGACAGTGGGATGGAATTATCATGCTGGGATTGGTTTTTATTAACATGCTGTTACCACACCATGTACGGAATAAGTAGGCCTCTGAAATGTGGGTTCACATTATTTTCCCTCCGCCTCTTCTGTTCTACTGGATTTTAAGGAATAATTGATTTGACTTTTACTAAAATAAAACTGTGACATCTTTAAAAGCACAGAGGGATAAGTAATTTTAATTAGGAAAAAAGGTCAATAGTTCACAGAAATGCTTTTAGAGCTGTCATTCTTAAGCATTTACTGTGTACCACAGTTATTTTAAACAAAGTTCAGAGAGGAGCAGAGAATTTTGACTCTGGCTCCCGCCTTCATTGGAGGGTTAGAAGGTACCTTGTACACGGTATATGTGGAAGATACCCTTCCATCCAGGTGTTCCTGGAGAGAAATTCGTACCCTTTGATATATTCCTAACACTTCAATAATGAGCTTGGGACCCACCATAATTAATACATTTAAGTGATTTCAGGGACTCTGGAACCCACTGGGTATCTTGGCTTTGGCAATGTTACCGTTCGTAGATTGTCATGGCTCTTATTGAAGGCTTGCCCTTTTTCTTAATTTCTTCTTTGTTTTCACCTCCTTTCCTTGGTTCCGAGTAATTTAACCACTACTCAAAACTAGGAAAAATGCCAACATAGTTTTGTTTTTCTTATTCGCACCACAGTGGTTACAAGAATCTTTCATACCATAGTTCTTGGTATTATTTGTATTTATAAACCCTGAAAAGTATGACTCCATAGGGGCTTTCTTTGGGGAGTGCTTGTGACTATACACGTGGATTGCAAAGCACCGTCTGGGTGCTTCTACACAAGAAGCTCCTCTGTGTTATACTAAGCCTCAGGCCAATCCACTAATGGAACATAAACTCCAAAGGCGGGCCAGGGAGGAACACAACTGTCTAGTGGTTTGATTTAGCTTTATTCTTCCAAAGAGTTTTTAATTTTAGAGGGAAATTTCAGTCAAATCTTAATCTTTTGACAGTCTATCCTTTATAGTCGTTGAATTAGTCTTTTATGTTTGAATTTTTTTCTCTGTTATTTTTATCACATGAACAGAAAAGTTGGAATGTGATTTTCATTGTGTGAGTCTTTCCTTTTGGTGTCCAGTATCTGATTTGCCAGAATTCGAGCATCCTCTCCCCTCCCCAACCTGCCCACACACGTTTTTGCTGTTGTTTAGCTATGGGTAAGTATACTAAATAGGGACAGATGTAGAATCTAAGTTTGCTCTCAGATACGTACTACCTCATTTTGGAAAAAGCAAAAAACAAAAAAAACCCCATGTTTTGTTCTTCTATTTGAGGTACTTATGTCTGCTTAACTCTAGAATTTAAATTGTGACCTTGCAGGCATATCTACACGTTGTTAGCAGGAGGGGTTGAATGGTAGACTATAAAGTCTGGAGTTCATCTTGCCCTTAGAGTATACTCAAACATCCCAGACAGATGACACTGTACACCTTCTAAATCCCCTACAGAAGATTTACAGCCTTGGTGACCTGTTCACTTACTTGACAGACTCATGTGCAGGTCTGCTTACCTACTTGGCCTCCCCTCTTATCATAGCAGGAGTCCATTTTTTCTCTTGGCCTTGAAATTGGAGATTTATTGGTCAGTCCGTGCTTTGTCAGAAATGGCCCTTTTCAGGCCTTGTTTCTTTATACTTTCCTCTAAAATCCCTTGTAGAACTTCAGCTCAATTCAACAAATATATGTATGTAACAAATATGTATATAAAGTAACTTTTATGCTTCAAGCCCTGGATTAGATGTTGGGTGTTCCTGCTCCCATTAAGTGGATAGTGGGAAGGACAGACATCAAAACAGTAAAGACACAGTATATGAGGGTACTTCAAAAAGTTCATGGAAAGATATATATTATCTTTCAATTCTATTTTTCTGTAAGTTTTTTGAAGTATCCTCATATATTTGGAAATGTAAAACAAGGGGCTTTACCCAGCTTGGTGTCTTCTCAATTCACGATCATTCTGAGTTCCTTCCCTGGCTTTGTAAGTTAGTCACTTAGCCCTGCTTTAGCTTGTTATCATTTGCAAACTTAGTGAGTCTGCCCCCCCTCTCATGCAGAGTATGAGAAACGGAATATAGTGTAGTGTAGTGTAAGGAGCACTGGACTAGGAGTTGGAAGATCTGAGTTCTGGGTTCTGACTCGGCTTTATGTCTTGAGGCAAGTCATTTAACCTTTCTGAACCTCAGTGTTTTCATCTGTTAAAGAAATATCATCTGGCCCACCAACCTTACTGAAAACTGAGTGAGTCAGTTGTGATAATGTGTGTACAAGACTTATAAACATTGTTAAGTGCTGTGCAAATGAACATACCACATCCAGATGATTTATTTAATTGAAACGTGAAGCTGATCTCTGATTCCCATTCAAGCAGCAAAGCTGTCTTTGAGGAGAAGCTGGCATTTTCCTGGCGAGTCACCTCCTTCCAGGTTTTTATCAAGCTGGGAAAAGAATAGACCATGGTACCAAAGAACTTAGTCTGGCATTATGAAATTTGCTGTGCCTGCTGGGAGAGGGTTCCTGCTCTGCATCCAGAAGGACATTTTCTGTTGGTCTCTTCCATGATTGGATCTACAGCTGAGTTATACATAGCAAAGTCAAATGCAATTGTTACTGCTGTGTGGTGTCACCTTTTTACCCTTATCTCTGGGCAGCTCAAAGGACTGAGTCTGGCTGCTCTGGACCCAGTCGGTCTGACATACCTCCTGATGCTAGTCTTGGCACAGCATTAACCTTGGCAGTAAAACAATCTGTAGCCAACCTTCAGGAATAAAATGGATCAATTCTTTCAGGACTGTGAGTACCAAAACTTTCAGACAGCTTCCTGAAAGAGTTGGTACATTTTATTTACGGGGGCGGGGGGGGAGGCTAACCCATTCCCAGAGAGCAGTTTATAAATAGTGTTTGTAAAAATAATAAACATAAAATAGGTTTCATGAAACCTCATCACATTAGAATCTAGAATGTCCCAGTGACTATAAACTGTCACTCCTGAATAGTTTTATTCTCGTAGGTATTATGCCTCATTTCACTGAATAAATACAGAATCGATTTACTGTGGTGAGGCAAGCCTTCCCCTTCAAGATTTAAGCCCTGAGTCCCTAAAGACAATCAGAGGAGGTTTTATCTGTGTGCAAGAGGACGTACCTGGTGTTTCAGTAATATTTCCTTCTGAATTCAACTTGATTTAATTTCAGTTAAAGAAAGGTTCTTTAGGCCGGCCTGTGGCTAACTTGGGAGTGTGTGGTGCTAACACCAAGGCCACGGGTTCGGATCCCTATATAGGGGTGGCTGGTTAGCTCTCTTGGGAGAGCGTGGTGCTGACAACACCAAGTCAAGGGTTAAGATCCCCTTACTGGTCATCTTTTTTTTTTTTTTTAAAAAAAAGGTTCTCTTCCATAAAGCCATATCTTACTCTACCTGTAGTGAAAGTGGAAGTAATAGTAAAGATTTTTATAAGGCTCATAGAAGTAAAGATCACTATGAAGGTTTGCAGCCATTTCTACATGCTGCAAAAGGTCTGTTAACTGCATTGTTAAGAAAGGTACATCCAGGAAGAACACTTTATGAAGGAGTAGCAATGACGACCTGTATGTGGAACTGGGCAGCCCCCTTCCTCATGTATTGTAGCCCAGTAGTAGTGAAGTTTCTTGTGTGATGTTTTCATTCTCAGTAGAAAATGTGTACATTTTATATTTCAGATTATTGTAGAAAATCACCATATCTCTTTTTGTGTGTGTGTGATTATCAGCGTTTTTAAAAACATATACATATATGAATTTAATCTATGAACCTCAAATACTTTTGTCTGATGTGAACGTATTTAAAGTTTATTAAAGGGAAAACCTGATTTTGCTTTCCAGGCATTCATTTTTCAACTAATTATTTCCAGAAACACAGAGTAAGGTACCAGAACTTTATACATATTTGATTAAATATTAAATCCCATGGAATCAAATTATCAGTCTATGTGACACCTCTTAGAGTCATACGAAGTGAAAAATCTAACTTATTTTTGTAACATAACCCAGAAGTTTTTTCCCTGTTATCTATCTTGTCCAGCTTTTCCCCACTTTATTTTTTCCAGTTCTTTAACATTTATTTGTTACAACACAAAGTACATTGTCTGTATTCACCCCTGGATGGGTGCTTGTCAATTGTGTTTTTTTACTTGTGTCCTCTGTTTTTACTTATATCGTCTTTTACTTTACATGGTTTCTCACCTATTCATGTGCCATTAAAGATGCAGTATTAACCAATTGGCTTTTATAAAGTGTCAATATTTGCATTTATTTTGAAAAACTTAAGGCAGCCTTGCAAATACTAAAACTGTACTAGCCCATAGAAAGTCTTTGCTCTATTCAGCTGGCATAGGTGGCTAAATGTTTGGTATGCTCACCAGTTTACTTGCTCGTAACTAATAACTCTTTGAGAAGAGGAAATAAGGGCTTTCTTTTTCCTCACAATACTGACAGTTATTGAGGAATACTGTCATGCCCACATTCAGATTTGTTGTGAAGACCTGCAGTGTGGTGCAGAGTTCTCCATCTATGGCCCAGTTGCCATCTGCCTTAGGACTGAGAACGATTCACTCACTGCTCCCTGCCTCAGTTTCCCTGTTTTTGTAAACCTATCCTTTCCTTCCTGTTTGAACTCCCTGTTTTTGCTGATGTCATTTAAAAGGGATGATTGCTGCTGTTGAATGCAGTTGCTATATATATCTGGAAACCACTGCATCTCTACTGGCCTGTTCCTATGTAATCTTTGCATAATGTTATCCTTCTCTTTCTTCCATTTCCCTATCACCAACCCTTATAGAGTCGGGATATAAGCCCAGAAGAGATAGATTTAAAGAATGAACCTTGGTATAAATTCTTTTCGGAATTGGAGTTTGGGAAACCGGTAAGTTTAATAGCTTCAGTGGTTATACTCCTTTTTAAATAACGCTGTTGATGCACTGTTGCTGCTACAGAATCAGATCTATTTGTAAGGAATTCAGGAAGTGGGGAGCAGTCATGTTGGTTGTCAATGGTGGGATTGTCTCTTCTCACAACAAACCTGTAAGCTTTTCTTTGGTTTACTTCAAGAAAAGACAGCTCTGGAAGTATATCTTGCCAGAATATCCCAGAGAGGCATGACTAAATCATTGATTGTCTTAGGACTTCCCGCCACTTACAACAAATACTACATGCCTTATGGATGGCATTATTCAGTCATTGGCTCACTTCCTTGACCAAAGGCCTTATGGCATGCCGAGGTCAAGGAGAATGCATCATATACTGAGAAGACCAGCACTGTCACTGCTTTAAAGAGCACTTTTGTCTTTTTTCCGTGTCCGGCAACGGATCACAACCCTCAGTGTTGCCCCCGTACCGGACCGGGGACCGGCAACGGGATTGCAACCCTCGGTGCTGCTCCCGCGCCTCGCTCAGCCAGTGAGCGGGAACCGGTCTGTATGTGGGATCCGAACCCTCGGGCGGGAGCGCCGCTGCGCTTCCCAAGCGGCGCACTATCCAGTGCGCCACCGGGCCGGCCCTAAAGAGCATTTTTAAAAGCACATATACAAGGGAAATGCCAGAGCAGGCCCAAAAGGGTCATCCTTCTGTGCAGGTGTGACCCACAGATGCAACCCCATTATGGTAACTTATAGGGAATGATTTTTGTGTTAGAATATTTCACAAAATTTGAAATGGGAGTTAAGAATTCTAGCAAATTTTGTGTTCAGCTTAATGTTCTGCAGCTTCCCCATGGCATATCTGAGTTGGCTTTGGTACAAATTGAATTTTGGTACTTAAAGAAGGATTTTGTTAGCCCTGCACCCAAAGGAGAATCAAACGGAAGGGAGAATATAATTCATCCTTTCACTAGAGATGATTGGAAACTGACTTTAAACTATAGCTACTTTAAAGTCTTAATTATTACTGCTGCAGAAAGAATTTACAGGTGGGGGAGTTAAGTGTATAAAAACAAAACATTTTATTAGATGTTCATATGAGACTTTAAGCATTGAATCCAGCTTTTTAAATTACTGTGGTTTGGGAAGACAGTTTTATTTGCAGAGAGGAATTAACTTTATAGCTCAATAAAATGTTAAAATCCATGATGTATATTTTTTATTAAGACGAAGAGAAATTGCTGATTTTCCTGAGTGATTCTGAGCTTTGTTTGAAAGTTCAGGCATCTTCTGAGTTAGGAGCACCTAACTTGCAGACATCCTGCTTGAAGGAAGAGGTGATCCCTTCCTAGACCCTGTCTCCCAGTACAGGCAGAGCTGTCCTGGATGAGCACCGCCACCTAGTGGCCAGTGGAAGCATCTAACCCAAAGTCTGTACCCTCCTTTCTTCTCTCCTCCCCGAAGCTTTCTCATTTCTTCACCTTTCTCTCCTTTCTTTTTCTGCTGTTCACCATTCAGACATAAGTTAAGTCTACCTCAGGCAGTCTTTTCCACGTGAAAATATTTAACAGTATCCTAACCTTTTCCTTTTCTTCTTTTTCTTAAAACCTGCCCAATTTGTTCATGTAGTTTTGATATATGTAGTTTTCCCCTTCACCCCCCAAAAGACCAGGATTGGTATATGCAACGATAATGCTACACTTTTATCAAGGAAAGCAAAAGCTATTCATTTTAAATTGTGTTTAATAAAGAGTTTATGCCATTGACTTTTGAAATCGCAGAATCCACAAATTTCTAGCTGTCTCCTTATCTGCCAAATAACTAGTTTTATCTGAAATATTAACTTTTAGGAAAAATTATGCAACTTTTTTTTCTAATTAGTTATGATTGGTTTGCTTTACTAAATCTATCATTGCAAACAATTTTTTGTTGACAATAGACAGTATTTCAGTCCCAGCATACATTAAATAGGCTCTATGAATAGCTTGGTAAATTAACACCATTTCTAACTGAAACTGTGGTCTGAGTACCACACAACCACTTCAAGCAATGCTGAGAGCACAGTGCATTTGTATGTTGGAGCCTTCCTATAACTTGAATCCCTATCCCATTGCTTTAACTGACTCTTAAAGACTTAGAGCTGCTTTTCCAAAATGGTGTTTACTCCAAAGCCATGTGCATTCCTTGTACAAACCTCAGAGTCCTTCCAATGGGACTGCTCCGTTTTTCGTAGGTCTTACTTTAAAAGAGAAGGTGTGATAGGAAGAAATTTTTTCCTTTCTTTACCTCTCTTCCTGTCCCTACCACTCTAGACCACAAAAGAATAAGAGACATAAATAAAATGACGTAAACCATGGAAGTTGTCTTGGAAAATTTTTCAGCCATTTAGAAGCAGAATGAAATTAAAACTTGTACCAAATCATGTGGGTCATCGTTTCTCCCCCCACACCAACTCGGAACCACTTCCCTTGTGTAGAATTTTGACACAAGCCATACCCTCAACTTCTTTCTTAACCCTTTCACTTATATCCACCAAAAATGAACTGAAATTTCAGCAAGATCCTGACTGTAATGCCTTTCAGCTCTAATAAGTTGTTGTAGGATAGCAAATAACTCAAGACTTTTAAGGGACCGGGAGAATTATTTAAAACCAATTAAATTTGTAAATGCTCTCTTGGGTTTTTGTTTTTGTTTTTGTTTTTCAGTAAAGAAATAAGTAGAGGTACCATAGTGACATTAAAAAGTCTACTTCCTCAGATGACCAATCCAAGTATATTAAGTGCTAAAGATGAATGATAATTGCTAATACCCCTTACTTTTAAAAAAATGCAAAATATACAGAGGTGACGTTACTGACCTGTTGCTGTCAATGGCGAATGTACCTTAGAATCAGATTACTTTTCATTTGCAGATTCATTACATATTAGCCTTTTCTTCTGTTTTTCCTCTAATTTCTTCAGAAATTGACATGATTCCTATTTGTAACCTCAAGGCAAAATTTCACAACATGAGCCGAGTTGAATGCTTCCATAGAATTGGTTATAATGAAATATGCGCAGTTTTAGGAACTATTAATGATCTCCTGTTTCTCATCTCTCCAGATGTCATTATATAAGAAGTTTCAAATATAAATAGGCAGAAACAAGGAGGTCCACTCGTTGGGAGAGAGATTCCAAAGTTAGAAGTGCCTTGTAACTTCTGTTGTCCTACCCTTAGAACCCCTCCCTTGCTAGACTTACAACAGTCTCTTGGCAGCTTTCTGTCTGAGGAATGCAGCTCTAATTCTAACATGAAGGGTTGAAAGAGAAAGAAAGTAAACTTATAGTCTACTGTTTAAATTCTAAGTTTAAACTGTGTTCTCTAAGGGGGATAGAAGGTGTATCTCTACCACTAGCAGTATTATCAAAGTCTAGTTAAACTGAAAAATGAGGTTTTAACAGTAGTGTAAAATTGTCTCGTGCACTATTTAACACCCATTTTATACGTGGATTTCATTGCCACAAATCACAGGAAGCACATTTACTTCAGCCTACCCTCCACTGGCCAAACCTCTTAATTCACACATTTGTTAACACACACAGAATTTTACTGTGTGGAAGACTGCTTCAAACATATAGAATCTCCAGTGTTGATATGAGTTTAAGAAGAACAATGAGGAATTTAAAAGTTTCAATTTCTGTTCAAATTCATGTTAGTGCTCTTCCCCCCCCCCCCCCCTTTTTTTTTTAGTTTTTCAATATTTAGAATGCAGTGATGGTTTGTTCTTGAGACATAGACATAGAAACAAACTTCCTGGTTAGTGGCTCCAGCTCCCAAGTCCTACAGGTCCCTCTTTGGGACAGGTGGCCTTGTGTCCTTAGGCAGAGTGCCCACTCCCTTGCTTTTGAGTTCACCTTTCTGTGTTGGTAGGTTCTCCTGGTGTGCCCCTCTTTGTTTGAACCAGTCTCCATGTTTGTCTTTATGTCTTTATGCTCATTTCTTCATTTCCTCCTCTGCTTCCCGTCAGCCTCCCAAAAAGATATGGGATTATACTCCTGGAGACTGCTCTATCCTTCCTAGAGAGGATAGAAAGGTAATTCTGCTGTGCCTCCTCCGTTGAACTGTGTGTGTGCTCTCTAGCTTTGGTTAGTGTGAGTGTGTTGTGGGTTTTCTTTTCTTAAATCACTTAAAAAAAAAAAATTGGTGATAACTTTTTTTTGGCTTGGTAATAAAACTATTTAACAGTCTCTAAGACATATACTAATGTTTAGAGGTTTTTAAAGCAGTTACTTATTCTTCTGACATATAGTATTTGTCACAGTCACCATACTCTGAAAAGAGAGAGAAAATAAGTATTTCCTTAAAGGTAGGTGTTTGTGGTATTTATAGTTCTGTTTAGCAAGTAGAATAGATTTTTAAAACTGATTACTTGAGGATTTCTTTTTATATGCCTAATATTGCATTCTCTGTTTTTATGTCTCTAATTTCTAGTGAGCTCTTGTGTATTAGTCATGCCATCTGGCCTTATTAAAGTATAACACTAAAAAAAAAATTCATTTTTTTTTCAAACTTAACCTTTCATTCTCTGTCCCTTTCCTCTAAACTAAAACATTCTTTCCCGTCTTTTCTTTCTTGAACCAGACTAATCTAGAAAAAGATCTCAACCCTTGCCAGACAGAGTTAGAGGCAGATTTAGAAAAAATGGAGACGATTAATAAAGCACCCAGTGCAAACCTGCCACAGGTATTTCCAGGTTTTTCTCATGCCATCAGTTCCTTTTCAAGCTCTGCTTTGTTTTCTTCTTTGTTCTGTGGTTGTTGATGTAGTTGAGGTGACGGATGGTTGTGCTGGTTATTTTAAGCTGCATGGCTTTTGGACTCCTGTTTTAGATTCCTTTCCCCACCCCACCTTCACCCCAGTTAATTTTGCTTGGATTTCTTTGAGCTTGGCATCTTCCTTACAGGAGATTTTTCAAATATATTCAGAGTTGACTGGTGATTTAAACTGCTCCCTTTACCAAATTCTCTTCCTCTGCTTTCAGGGGGCAACACTTTAAGTTCTCTTCCTCTGCCTCTGTGTACCTTCTCTGAATTTTCAGGGAGCTATTTTTGGCAATTTCCTTGTCTTTTTTCCAGCTCTGGGAGATACCAACCTCAGAGACCGTTTTCAAAAAACACAGCAGCAGTGATTTGAGTGTCTGTTCTGTGCATGGCACTGTCAGAGTAGTAGTAGTAGTTATAATTCTAAAGCTCAGAAAGTTCTCAATGAAAAAATGCACTCCAGAGGTCAGACAGCCTCAACACAAACGAGTGTTTGAAACTGAACCTGCATTGATATTGGAGCTGTGTCAGGATGTGGTTAGGGTTAGGGTTAGGGTGAGAGAGAGAGTCCAAGGTAAATGTGGTTCCGAGGGCAAAAAAAACAATAAATGTTCACAAAATGCACTCCAGAGGTCAGACAGCCTCAACACAAACGAGTGTTTGAAACTGAACCTGCATCGATATTGGAGCTGTGTCAGGATGTGGTTAGGGTTAGGGTTAGGGTGAGAGAGAGAGTCCAAGGTAAATGTGGTTCCGAGGGCAAAAAAAAACAATAAATGTTCATTGTTCACAGAATTGTCCCTAGGGCTTCCTGATAAACAAAAGAGATTCTTACAAGGAAAGGATATCTTTAAGACAATAAAAAAGGAATGTGGACATTGCTAAAGAGGATAGGAGGGTCCACAAACCATAGCAGGAAAAGTGGAAGCTGCTAACGGATCCGTGTTGTCCTTAAGCAGAACTAAGATGAGGAGGGTCAGAGCACCAGCATGAATAACTTGGGTGCAAAATGTCATGTGAGTGCCAGAGACTCAACCAGGGAAGGGGTGCAGAAACTGGGGGTTGTGACAGCAGCCAAGGGGGGCTGAGATATGAGAGTCAGAAGCCAAGGTGCTGCAGGCCAATCAAGGGAGTTAGGATTTGTGAATCCAGAGTCACTGGAGGATGAGGGAGGCAGAAGAGTTTTGGGGCAGGCATGGATCCTCCTTCAGAACCTGAAGGGTGCACAGAGGTGGGTCACCATGCACACGCTTGGGATAGATGGGTGAAGAGGCAGCAATAGGGAGTAGGGGGCTGAGTTTCCAACCGGGCTGGAGACTGGAATCAGGTATAGCCACTGTCAAATTGAAGATCCAACATAGGGAGTGATCATACCTAGTTCTGGAGTAAGAACCGTGTCTGCAGGTAAGTCCAAGAATGGGCTGGGATGCAGTTTGGGAGATCCAAGATAGCACGTTTGATCAAAACAAATCAGGGGGGTACTTTTCAAAGTAGTCCAAAATAATAAGCCCAAGGATGGGAGGCCGCTAGAGAACCACTGAACTAACTGCAGCATCCCTGAGGGAAGAGCCTGCTTCCGGTACCTGGAACTCTGCCTGGGACAGGGTGGGCACAAAGAGCATCTGGTGCACAAATGGATCATCTTCATGTTGGCTCAGTTAATTGGTGCCCATTAGCCCTGAATGTGTATGAGACATGCTGGTTCTAAATCAGTACCAAAAGGGACTTTGTCTTCAGGAGCTTAACAGGTCAGTCACACTCATAAAGATCTCTAATAGTGTACACAGCACTGCCTGCTAAGAGCTGAGTGAATGGTCAGGGCTCTAAGTGCCAGGAGCGAGATCTTGTGGAAGATCAGGAAATACTTCTCAAAGGAGTTAGCCAAGATCTTAAAGGGTGGATGGAACTTAGATACCTGGTAAAAGTGGGGGGTATCCGTTTGAGGCATCATGAAAGCATTAGAAAGAGCACTGAAGTACACATGTTTAAGGTGTATTTAAGGAAGACGAGTTAAGCTGGAATAGGAAATTGGTAGTGGGAATAGTCGGAGGTAGGTTTGGGAAAAAGGGTTGACCTTGGATTGTAGAGGCTCAGAAAATATGGCTAAGGAGTAGATGGGTTTTGCCCTCAGACCAGTGATGTGATTTGGAAAGTGTTTTAGGAAGATTAGTGTCATTGCTCTAGAGCGGTTGGATTGGAGGGAGAAGGAAACTGGAGTCTCAGGGGGCACAGGGGCTGTGGTAGTGTTCTGGGCGTGTAGCAGTGAGAACCCATGCTGTGGTGCACCAGCATGAGAGGAAGGTAGCTGTGAGAGAGATCACCAGGGAAATTACAGTGGGGCATTTTGACTAATTGGTGCAAAGAAAAAAGAATTGGTGTGTGGGATGGAGACAAAGACAACTTTAGGGTTTTAGCCAGGCAGCTGGAAAGAATGAGGACATAAGCACATCATGTAAGAAAGCTGGGAAGAAAATCAGTGCAGAGGCAAGATGAGGGAGTTAGTTTTAGGTAATTGACATTTGCACTGTTGTTTGGGTGTCATATAGTAGACAGTGGAAGTACAGGACGAGGTCTCATGAAAGAAGCAAGGGCTTAAGAATTCGATTGGAGTCACCTGAAGAAGGGTGGTGCTTGAAGTCTTGGGAGCAGATGTAGATGAAAGATTGAAAAGGGAATCATGTTGATAGAAAGGCTGAGAGCTCAACAGCTGCCCGTTGGGATGTTAGATGACCTGGGAAAGGAGAAGGGGGCGTTGGAGAAAGAATAGTTCAGAGAGGTAGGGAGAAAAGCAAATGATGAAGCCAGAGGAGAAAGTATGAGAACTGCCTAGTTCTCCAGAGAAGTCTAGAAAGATGGACTCCAAGGAAAGGTCAATGGATTTGGAAACTAAGGGTTTCTAAAGACTTTGGAGGTTGCTGGGTGAGTAGCTGATGGGAGTTTGAATGTGTGGCAGAGAATCAGGTGGTTATGCAGGGGTGCAGCACTGATTGAGAAGATGTGATCAAGGGAGGAAGGGAGAGAGGGAGGGAAGGAAGAAAGGGTATGTTCCCACAGGACTCTGCAGGGTCATGCAAGAATTTTTCCAAGATGGAGACCAGGACAAGGTCTTCGAGGGTAGAAGACCAGAATGGGACAGATGCCAAGACATAGGAGACTCAAAGAGGACAGATGGGCAAGACCAGTGTAACTGAAAGGGCTGGAGGATGAACATGGAGTTAAGAGCAGGTGCCCTCTCTGAAGAATAATGTGGGTGGGGTAGAGTCCTCATCCTGGGGCAGAGGTGCCCCCAGAATTGAAAGGACCCCCATCCCAACAGGTTGAGGGTGGATGTTTCAGTAGGCAGAGAGCCAGGTGGGTGAGCCCCTGATGAGGGTTGCCTTCCCTCTTTCATAATCTCTTCCTTCCTCTTTCTCTCCTTTCCCCGAATGTCTGTTCCCTAGATAGCTTGTTTTCTTTAAAATGGTCATTATTAGAGAAACGGTCATTATTAAAAATAGGTGTACCATTATAAGTTAACTTTTGTATTGATTTTTTTCAGCTACCACATTATTTTTAAAAACAAACATGCGAGAGTACTTTAAAAAGTTTGTGGAAAAATAGAATAAATAGAATGAATCTGTCTATGAACTTTTTGAAGTACCCTCCTACTGAACCCTTTGCATTCTTCTCTCCAAGACAACAGAAATCTCAAACTACATAATGTTGCTTTTTCTCTGCATGTAGCTCTTGGTTGTTGTCTTCCTTTTGTGTGGCGGCCTGTAATGTTATAAAGCATTCCCCCATTCGTGCTGAAGTGGTCATCAATAGATTTTGTGAAATTGCATTTCTCCCCATTTCCACACTTCTGTGTCTGCAGGCGTAAACAAATTATCTAAATACATACAGTATGTGGTCTTTTAAAATGCACTTTTCTATATTCTGTGCTTAAAGTGTTGGGTAAGCCTTTCTCTGGATGCGGCATTTGGGGCGCATGAAGGGGTCTGCAGGGGGCTCAGCAGGGGCCTCAGGGCTGGGGGGAAGCTGGTGAAGGGTGTGCTATCTGTGTCACAGTGCATGTTGGCCCAGTGTTGGGTCTGGGGCTGAAGATACACCTGAGCCAGAGGCCATCTCCTGATCCACCCAGACAGCCTTGGCTGCATCTACTGGAAGGCAAAAGACTAAAGAGTAGGAGCCCACCTGCCCAGAAATTCTCTTCCCAAAGGAACAGCACCGCCCTCCACCAGCACTGAAAACCTTTCCATCCAGATTCCCTGCCATCCTTCTCTAAATTAGGAAAAGAAATGACTTCTCTCTTTTTCCCCTTAGCTTGAAACATCTGAGTCAAAATAAATCATCTACATTCTTTTTTTTCTTTTTTTTTTTTTGTTTTGACATTTACAGAGCTCAGCAGTCAGCCCCACTCCGGAAATTTCTTCAGAGCCTCCTGGATAGTAAGTTGCCACTCCACTTTGTTTACATGGCTTAATATGTCAGAAATGGAAAGAGAGAGGCTTGTGTTTTAGACCCAAGGTGTGTTATATTTGTATCAGTCTAGTGGCTTTGAATGATGTGCAGTTTGATACGTAGCAGTCTAATTATAGATTTCAAATTATTCTTCTGTTCTTTCCTCTTTAAAATTAATTTTGTGATGATGCATATTACCTTTGATAAGCCTTTCCCCATGTTGACATCTTTACCTTTAGAATATGAGTTTATTTGTCTAAGTTTAGAATCAAAGTTCTCATTTACTTGTTCTCAGCTGGAGGTGTGTTTGTGACTGAGACAGGCTACATCTGGGATAAAGATGGGGGAGGGTTGGTGGGGTTGAGTCCTCAGACTGGACCTGTCATGGGGGAAGGTGGGGTCCAGGTCGGGCTGGCTTCCCTGACTCTCTCAGAAATGTGGATTTGTACCACACATTAGTTCTTGGCCTCTGTTTCCGTGGTGCATGCATGCCTCCTAACTCCAAGGGGCAGCCACAGCCTCCTTTCCCCTCCCTCAAACCATAGTGGATCCTCCAGCAGATTGCCTTTCTCAATACTTTGCTATACAGTTATTATCCCACTCAAAAATGCTCAGTGCTTCCCCCCCAGCCCACCCCATTACATACATGGCAAATAGCAAACATTTTAGCTCTTATAGATAGGCCCTAACTGAGCCTTTCTATACCCAGTCTCCTGGTATTGCCTCTTATGGCCCTTACATCTGTGACCATATACCTGAATTATACTCCTGTGTTTTTATAATTGCCAGTAAGCACAATCTCCATAGTGCCTGGTGCAGCCAATACATTTGGGAAATGAGCTTGTTCTGGCAGGAGCATTTCTTTACCTTTTCACCATCATATCTGTATCTCATTCTTTGAAATATGATGAGGAGGAAAGGCACAACTACTGTCTGCTCTATTTGGGTTGGTAAGTTCACAGTGAGCAAAATGGATTTTTTTGACAAGTGTTACAGTCACTTGGGCATGTGCTATCTACCTTGCAGGAAAAGTCAGTCAGCTTGTATTTGAGTATTTCAGTGGAAAAACGGAAAAAGCATAATCCTTTTAGGGTAGTGTTCAAAAGCTCTAACTAGATCTATTATGTTAATTTTTCTCTAAATATGTGTGCTTCATGACGAATATGCCCAGGACATAAGAAATTGGGAAGATGTGTTAAGACAGCAGCTAGAGGAAAAGTTACCTGCCTTAGAGGACAGTTCTCGCCTTGGAGAAGGCTAGGTATAGTCTCTTGCACCCACTTTGGGATTGGTAATCAAGCTACCAGTATGACAGAGAGTCTTCAGGGCTTAGTTGTAGCATTGGGACCTCCTCCCCTTTCTCTCTCTATTTGGGCTCTGAGTTTCACTCTCTTTTAAAGAGCTTCCAGTTGAGCTGTGCCTTCAGCTCTAAAAGTGACAACAAGTCACCCATCCTCTACGTCCCAGAGATGTGCTTTCAGAGGTGAAACCCCCTAGATGACCTTAGGCTATCTGCAGATAAAGGGCTTCCTCAAGGCAACAGCTCCCAGCAAACTCTTTAGTCCCCAAGACCACATGTTTGTTGTCAGCTTGCCACCGTTTGTGTCTTGACTGCCCATGTTAACCATGCTGCCTGGTCACCCCTGCCTCCACCTCCTCACCCCACATCTCCCTGAAATGCACAAGGCAGAAAAGGCTGCTTCAGGCAACCAGGTAAGTGAATTCCTTGGCTCTACTGGGTCTAAGACATTATGCTAGGTATTATAATAGGAATGGGGATCTGGTCTCTTAACAGTTTTGAAATGCACAAGGCAGAAAAGGCTGCTTCAGGCAACCAGGTAAGTGAATTCCTTGGCTCTACCGGGTCTAAGACATTATGCTAGGTATTATAATAGGAATGGGGATCTGGTCTCTTAACAGTTTTGGGGACAAAACACACATATAAGTAAGTGTTAGTACATGAAAAGGCAAAGTGGCAAATGTAGACTATAAAGGTTAAGAGTGTTAAGAAGAGGAAGCACCTACCACGAGCATTCAGGGCTAGGAGCACAGATCTTGAGTAAAGTAATTTTAGTGATTTATTGAGCATCTACTATGTGCCACATCCTATGCTTAGCATTTTATCCACCTTAATCTCTTTAATCCTCTGAACATCCCAGGCCCAGGTGTTATTTCTACTCCCATTGTATAGGTGAGGAAACAGGCACATCGAGGCAGTGTAATGCTAAGAAGGTTCTACAGCTGGCAAGTGGCAGAGCTGTCCAGAGCAGGAACAATGAAGTTCTAGACCAGGGGACTGGTGTCAGCAGTAAACTGTCACCTGCACCATACTGATTCAGACTTTGGTAGTGAATTAGCAGAAAGCATACTAAAGTTTAATGTTTTTGATCTACTAAAAATAATTTAAGCAACTATTTGTAATATTGGATTGGCAGGGTTGAGGAGGACTAATGTAAACTGCTTAAAAGAGCAAATTGTTTTCAGACCCTCTCATCGTATATATTGATGTGTTAATTTACCAAGTATTTTATCTATATCATTGAAATACGTCTCCAAAGACCTCTGTTTTTCAGTCATAGCTCTATGAGCTATTTCATAGCTCTCATGAAATACTTGGCAGGAATAGGTGAGTTTTTCCTCCTGCTATTCTATCATTTGGGGATTTTTCAGTAAACGGGCTTGGTTTTCTCCCAGTTTGTCCAAATGAGTAAGATTTTTTCATATTTGGAATTGGTGAATAACCAGCCCAAGTGGGTGCCTGACACAAAGGAAAGTGTACACCAAATGTTTGCTGAATAAGTGAATGGATCTAGAAATCTTGATGAACTGGAATAACTCGCTTAGCACCAAGGCGGGCAACTTGAGAAGTGGCCGTGGCCCCTTTCACTGGATGGGCAGGAATGCTGTGTTGAAGAAACACGGGGCAGGACTTGCCCTAACCCAGGGAATGAAGATGGAGGAATCACAAATGGCCCACGTTCTGTTTCTTGGCAACTGGAGAAGTGATGGTGGTGTTTTAAATCTACTTTCATATCTTGAACAGACTGCAATTTAGAATTTAATTAATTAACATTGCTTATATATCACAATATTAAAAGAACCTGGTAACAGAAAGGAAGAAATTCACCCATAGTTCCAATACCCTAATATAACTACCAGTCCTTGCCCTCAAAATATATTTTTTATAGTTACCATCACAGTGTCTATCCAATTTTGTATTTTATTTCCCTAGCATTATCAGGTCTGTAAATCACTAGTACAAACTACTTACTGATGATTTTCCATCATCGCTTAGCATTTCAGCATTGATTAGCACTCACGCTGTTTGCCTAACCTAAGAGCTTTACTGTGTTTGGCCAGTAGGTGGCACTCAAGAACAAGTTGCTCACTCAGGTGGTGATGGTAAAACAGAGAGAACACTTCTTTCCTTTAATCTGAATTAAGTACGAAACACAAATCATAACCTGAAGCATTATATGAAACACCAGAGATTCCCCTGGGCCTTACAAATATGTTAGGAATCTGTGCATGTAGGTATTCAATTATATAGAATCATTGTTTTTCCTAATATTTATTGAACAGCCATGCATGCAAAGATTAATAAGATAAACTGCCTGCCTTCAAGGGGTTCAGAGGGTAACAGGAGAAACAGACTTGTAAATAACCAGAATCCAGTGTGGTAACTGCAATGATGGGACCCGGAGGGAGTGAGCATCTCTTGCTTCGTGGAGGAGGAAAGGTCAAGGAAGCTTTATAGAGGAGCTGCAAATAAAATGTGAATAACAATGACATTATATGTACATAAAAATAATTTTTTCATGCAGTACGAATGATGAAACATCTAGAGGATTGTCTAGACTCCCTCCCCCAAAGTCAGTTAACCACAGTTACTTTTTTTCCTTCCTGAAATCATCAAATGGGTTTGAACAGTGAATATAATCTCCGTGAGGCTAGAATTTTTTGTGTTCAGTTCCCTGTTGAATCTCCACCTGGGAGAGTGATTGATGCTTAGTAGGTGCTCAGTTAATATTTGTTGACCAAATAAATGAGCAGTGGATTGATATGATGAGATCTTTTCTAGAAATGTCACCAGCAGTGATTTGCAGAGATTATTGGAGGGAGTCAGAACTGGAGGCTGGGGGAGTGATGGTGTGTTTGTCGCAGGGTTGTAGGTGAGTGGTGGTGAGGCAGTGACCAAGGAAGTAGAGAGTGAAGGGACTGATAAGAGCTGTATCAAGGACAGGGAAGAAGAAGGGCCTGGTGACTGATTAGGTATTGAGGAGCAAGGAGAGGGAGGGAACTGATCCCCTGGGCTTTCTGGCGTAGGTGATTAGAGGTGGAGGAACAGAGCTGGGTTTGGTTTGGGAGATATTGGGTTTAAGATGCCTGAGGAACATCAAGGTAGAGAGGTCTAGAAGGCAGTTGAATGTATGCATGTGTCTGGAGCTTAAAAGAAAGGTCTGTATAAATTTGCAGGTGGATTTCTTGGACATTCTTACCATGCCTATTAGTTTTACAGATGAAAGAAACTGAGGCTGAGAGAAACAGACTGATTTGCAAGTTATTAAACAGCAGGTTTGCTTCAGGTGATCCACATTCCTCTTTGGAGTTGGGCTGGAATCCCAGCCTTCCAGAACCCTGTCCACTGCCTCCAGAGCCAGCCTGTTAGCACAGTTGGAAACACTTGGCCCAACGATGATTGCCCTGTTCTCTCACTTTATTCCTCCAGTGAGTGTGTTTTTGTTGAATCCTCTTGAAACTCAGCAGCCAGCTCCGCATCTTAGCCAGAGGCTGAATTCTCTTGGCTTGTTCTTTCTGATCTAAAATCTGGCTCAATCCAGGCTACTCAGAGCTGAGCTTTTGAGTTTAACTTGTTAAGTAATCAGTAGTTCCTAATCCTGATTGGACCTTTCTCAATCAACTGGGAGTATGGCTTCTTCTCTCATTCTCTCTAATCTACTTGGACACAGAAAGGACCCAATGACTNTGATTTTCCATCATCGCTTAGCATTTCAGCATTGATTAGCACTCACGCTGTTTGCCTAACCTAAGAGCTTTACTGTGTTTGGCCAGTAGGTGGCACTCAAGAACAAGTTGCTCACTCAGGTGGTGATGGTAAAACAGAGAGAACACTTCTTTCCTTTAATCTGAATTAAGTACGAAACACAAATCATAACCTGAAGCATTATATGAAACACCAGAGATTCCCCTGGGCCTTACAAATATGTTAGGAATCTGTGCATGTAGGTATTCAATTATATAGAATCATTGTTTTTCCTAATATTTATTGAACAGCCATGCATGCAAAGATTAATAAGATAAACTGCCTGCCTTCAAGGGGTTCAGAGGGTAACAGGAGAAACAGACTTGTAAATAACCAGAATCCAGTGTGGTAACTGCAATGATGGGACCCGGAGGGAGTGAGCATCTCTTGCTTCGTGGAGGAGGAAAGGTCAAGGAAGCTTTATAGAGGAGCTGCAAATAAAATGTGAATAACAATGACATTATATGTACATAAAAATAATTTTTTCATGCAGTACGAATGATGAAACATCTAGAGGATTGTCTAGACTCCCTCCCCCAAAGTCAGTTAACCACAGTTACTTTTTTTCCTTCCTGAAATCATCAAATGGGTTTGAACAGTGAATATAATCTCCGTGAGGCTAGAATTTTTTGTGTTCAGTTCCCTGTTGAATCTCCACCTGGGAGAGTGATTGATGCTTAGTAGGTGCTCAGTTAATATTTGTTGACCAAATAAATGAGCAGTGGATTGATATGATGAGATCTTTTCTAGAAATGTCACCAGCAGTGATTTGCAGAGATTATTGGAGGGAGTCAGAACTGGAGGCTGGGGGAGTGATGGTGTGTTTGTCGCAGGGTTGTAGGTGAGTGGTGGTGAGGCAGTGACCAAGGAAGTAGAGAGTGAAGGGACTGATAAGAGCTGTATCAAGGACAGGGAAGAAGAAGGGCCTGGTGACTGATTAGGTATTGAGGAGCAAGGAGAGGGAGGGAACTGATCCCCTGGGCTTTCTGGCGTAGGTGATTAGAGGTGGAGGAACAGAGCTGGGTTTGGTTTGGGAGATATTGGGTTTAAGATGCCTGAGGAACATCAAGGTAGAGAGGTCTAGAAGGCAGTTGAATGTATGCATGTGTCTGGAGCTTAAAAGAAAGGTCTGTATAAATTTGCAGGTGGATTTCTTGGACATTCTTACCATGCCTATTAGTTTTACAGATGAAAGAAACTGAGGCTGAGAGAAACAGACTGGTCTGCAAGTTATTAAACAGCAGGTTTGCTTCAGGTGATCCACATTCCTCTTTGGAGTTGGGCTGGAATCCCAGCCTTCCAGAACCCTGTCCACTGCCTCCAGAGCCAGCCTGGTTTGCAAGTTATTAAACAGCAGGTTTGCTTCAGGTGATCCACATTCCTCGTTGGAGTTGGGCTGGAATCCCAGCCTTCCAGAACCCTGTCCACTGCCTCCAGAGCCAGCCTGTTAGCACAGTTGGAAACACTTGGCCCAACGATGATTGCCCTGTTCTCTCACTTTATTCCTCCAGTGAGTGTGTTTTTGTTGAATCCTCTTGAAACTCAGCAGCCAGCTCCGCATCTTAGCCAGAGGCTGAATTCTCTTGGCTTGTTCTTTCTGATCTAAAATCTGGCTCAATCCAGGCTACTCAGAGCTGAGCTTTTGAGTTTAACTTGTTAAGTAATCAGTAGTTCCTAATCCTGATTGGACCTTTCTCAATCAACTGGGAGTATGGCTTCTTCTCTCATTCTCTCTAATCTACTTGGACACAGAAAGGACCCAATGACTCTGTCACCTTGGTGAATGCCTTCAACACTGGTCCTCAGTTTCTCCTTTTGTATAGTGGGACAAATGAAGAGCCGATGGAGATGATACGTTTAAAAACATTGTTCTAAAGCTCTTGGATAGTAGTTTTTAAACAAGGAGCGCCTTAGTTACAAAATGCTACACATCTGGAAAAAGCATGTTTTGTTAGCTTTGGTATCAGAAAGAAAACAATTGGCTGTAGCAAATTCATTCTGAGAGGTTTCCTGAGTGCTGGTTTGTTGTCTTGGTGGGAAGCAGGAAAACGTGGTGATAATGGGTGGAAAAAAGCCAGAGCGTGGGGTGGCTAGGGTGGGGTGAGTCCTGACAGCAGGTGAAACAGAGCAAGTGTGAGGTCAGGCAGCCACTGATGACCAAGAGTCATGACAGAACAAAGTTAAGAGGAACTTGGGAAGATAGTTGGAAGTTCTGACCAAGGCTGAGGCAATTCAGTGGCAGCAGGAGCAGCAGGATGGAAGCTGCTGTGAAAGTCACTCTTAAGAGAAAAACCTTAGTCAAATTAAATTTAGCAGAGTTTATTTGTGCAAAGAAGGATTCATGAGTTGGGTGGCCCTCAGAACCAGGAGAGGTTCAGAGGTATCCACCCAGCAACTGGGCAGGCAGTATTTATAGACAGAAAAATGAGGTGATGTACAGAAACAGCTTGACTGGTGACAGCTCAGAATTTGCCTTATTCTTGCAAGGTGTGATGAGGCTTTTGCCTCATATGGACGTGGTCTGATTAGTTGGCAGCCTGTGATTGGCTCAGCTGCTATAATTGGCTGAGACTCATTTACTTTTTATAAGAATGTACTCTTAGTATGGAGGCAGCCTCAGACCAAATCTATTATAATGTAACGCTCTCCAGGGCCCAGGGAGGTGTGGTAGCCCCAAACCAAGGCGGGTGGGGCTTTAGAGGCCATCCCTTCACAAAATGAACCTCAGTCACCACAGCTGTTGGTCAGCAAGGATAAAGGACATCTATACAGATGCTCTTCAACTTACGATGGGGTTACATCTTGATAAACGTATCGCAGAGTTGAAAAATTGTAGGTCAAACCCTCCTAAGTTGGGTACTGTGTACATGGATCTTTTTGTAGTTGGGGTTACACAAAAGAGAAACATGAGGTTAAACTGAAGGGCAAAATCAGAAAATACAACCAAAGGGAAGAAGATGGACCATGAGTAGGAAATTTAGAAAAGGGACAGATGCATTTTTAATTGGGAAATTCAAAGTTAAAGCCCGCTTAGATGGGCTTATATTTACTTATGTTGGCATATAGTGCCACAGGCTTGCAAGCCACCTACAGGGGTTCCCCAGCTCTCTAGCAGGAATTGACAGCTTTTATCAATCAAAACCTGGGACTATGTCTGCGAGCGCCCCCTGCAGGTAGAAGTGGGCAGGCAAAAGATGCATTTGGTGACAGCCCACGTCCCTCCGCCTGGCCCCTGAGCCGGGGAAAGCCAAACCTTTATCTCTGGGGGTAGGAGTGGTACCTTCAGGCAGTGGCGAGGAGCCCGCGGAAGCCTGGGTTGTCCCAATTCCCTGCAGTCTTACTCTTTCCACCACTGTGGTGATACGCCATCATGTATGCCAATTTTACTTTCAGAAGATGCAACCTTTCATTTAATCACCGTGTGTGACATTGCTGATGTCAGGAGCTAGCCTGAAGTAAATTTTATATTCTTATATTTGTGGAAGAATTTCTAATAACAATTTCACAAATCAAAACATTCTTAATTAGATCGTGTATGCTAATTTTACTCTTAGGAAATAGGACCTTTTATTCATTCAACAAATCTTTATTGAATGTACTTAAGGACCCAAAGTCTAGTGGGCAGATAAGGGCGTGGTCTGGGGGAAAGAAGCTGGCACCATCTCACGCCTCCCGGAGGTTTCTCGCCATGAGGCACACACCTGGAAACTGCTCTCACTTCATTTGCGTGCTCTTATGTTTTCAGCGTTGAGAGATCCCCAGTAATGTTTTTCTGTCTGGGCTGAGGAAAGGGGGGAAGCATTTGGTCCCCTCACCGAGGCCACAGAGTATGAGGTACCTGGGAGAGCCTTGCCCCTTCTCCAATACCCCCCCCCCCCCCCCCCCCCCCCGCTAGGTCCCCTTAAATAGAGCGTGTAAAGCCCTTAGCCAGTGGTGGGCCGCTGGTGAGGGCTCAGTTAAGTGGCAGCGCCTGTGATGGACGTGACCGGAGGTTCAAGCTCTAGCTCTGCCATTCTGCTTTGACAAGTTATACCAAATCTCTCTGTGCCTCATTTCCTCATCTGAAAAATGACAGAAGTGGGATTGTCGGTGAGGATTAAAGAGAGAATGATCATCAGGACTTAGCACAGTGCCTCCCATATAGGATGTCTTGCCCAGTGGTGTGTAGAGTAGTTATTGCCATGATTGTCTGTGACCATGGGACTCAGGCAGGGGCTGTGCACAGAAGGAAAGGCCAGCTTTATGGAGTGTAAAAAATGCCATCATTGATGGATAGGTAGAGGGAAAGCTAGATGGCTAGAGGGTGGTGAAGCAAGTGCAGATCTTCAGCTGAAAAATCTGTATTCATACTGGTAAACTTAATTCAGTAGAATTAAAGGCAGCCTAACAGAATCCTGTGTACAGTACTTTTGTGGGTAAGGAATCGTTCACTTATCCAGGCAGAGAGCGTGTGTGTGCATGCGCATGTGTCTGTGGGTGCAGGCATGGAGAAGTGGGCTCAGGGGAAGGGAAGGGCTGAGAGAGTAAATACGCTTAATTTTTTTCTGTGCCCCACCTCATTCCAAAAAGGATTTGTGGTAACTTGCAAAAATACCTAGATTTTAACAAGATAAAAATAAATGAAGGATTTAAATGAGCAGTAGTTTATGCTCATAATACATGTCATAAGGTTCTGAACACAAACTTGAAAGAAGTGAGTGCAAAATTTGGCTGTGATAAGATCACTGAGAATCTCAGGTTCCAATTTCACTTGGTTGTTGATTTTCCTGGAGAACCAAGACAGTTGGGCTGCTTCCTTTCATTGCTGATTTTAATATTCAAGCAGCCAAAGCGCTTATGAAGGATAACCCAGGAAAATAATCCAAGTAGTGGACTTGAAACAGCCAACATTGGCTGGGCACATGTCAGAGGCTCCATTTATGTTCTCGACTACACCATCTTGTGTGTGGCCACTTGGTTCCTCCTCCCCCCTGCCCTCCTTTCCTAGGAAGTGTTTTATTCTTTTAAATCACAGATGCAGTCATCCTAACTAGAATACATTGCTGTTTGGATGAGATTTCTGAGCATTCAGGGTCCATGGGCCTGTCTTATTTGTAGAAATGTGTGTCTAAATAGGAATGCTTAGAAAGGATAGTGCTTGATTAGGATGCTAGGAGGTATGTTTCCCATCCTCATTAGGTAATGTGTTTTTTTTGAAAAATGCTAAGAAATGCTAACTTCTATTCTTATCTTTTTTCCCTCCCTCTTCTCTTTTAAAATTACCTCGTTGATAGTGTATATTCTTCCAACTTCCATGCAGTGAAGAGGGAATCAGATGGGGCTCCTGGGGATCTCACTAGCTTGGAGAATGAGAGGCAAATTTATAAAAGTGTCTTGGAAGGTGGTGACATCCCTCTTCAGGGCCTGAGTGGGCTCAAGCGACCCTCCAGCTCAGCTTCCACTAAAGGTAATTAACTGGGTGAAGCCTGTAGGCCTCCTGTCTCCCATACACACCAGTTAACTGAATGTTGGCAGTGGGTGAAGCTCCAGCAACTGGGATAAGTTCTGCCTTGTTCAGGGCCATGTCCAGGCCTTGGAACCCTCTAAGGCCCCTCCCCTGTTTTCTCACCGGCCATTTTTCTTTCTGGTGTTAATAGTTTCCCTCCCTTTGAACCCCCACCCTTTCTCTCCTTGAAGCATCTTTCTCTCTTTTTTGTTCTAATTCCTTTTTTTTTAGAAATTAGCTGAGCTTTAGCCTCTCCTAACTCTAGCAGGGTGGCCATTTTTTTCATTGCATCTTTGCACCTGCTTTGCAGCACAGATTATTTTGCTTCCGGACATCGACTGGAAAATTTTTAAGAGCCCTTATGACAAATGAGCATGTTACCTCTCCTTTTATTTTTTAGCAGCTTTCAGCTTTAACCTAATGGGTCTGTTTATTTTATTCTGCATGCTTACCAGTGGATCGTAAAGGTGGGAATGCTCACATGATTTCTTCATCTTCGGTTCATAGCCGAATGTTTAACACTAGCAATGCGTTAGGCCCTGTGTGTAAGCACAAGAAGCCCCTGTCAGCTGCGAAAGCCTGCATTTCAGAAATCCTTCCTTCCAAATTCAAACCCAGGCTCTCTGCTCCCAGTGCTCTTTTTCAGGAACAGAAGAGTGTCCTGTTGCCCTCAGAGAAGGCTCAGAGCTATGAGAACCTTTGTGTTTCAGTTTCTCTGAATGATTCTAAAAGAGGACTCCCCCTCCAAGTGGGGGGGAGCATTGAAAACCTGCTCATGCGCTCCCGGCGGGATTATGACAGCAAGTCGAGCAGCACCATGAGCCTCCAGGAGTATGGCACCAGCACCAGGAGGCCCTGCCCTCTCTTGAGAAAAGCTGGTATGCAGTTTACCATGTTCTACCGGGACATGCACCAGATCAACCGAGCTGGCCTCTTTCTGGGATCCATCTCCTCCTCCAGTGTGCGGGATCTTGCCTCCCACTTTGAGAGGAGCAGCCTGGCATTGGCCAGGGCCGAGCTGGGCCCCAGCCAGGAGGGCTCAGAGCACATCCCCAAGCACACTGTCTCCTCCCGCATCACCGCTTTTGAGCAGCTGATTCAGCGGTCCCGGTCCATGCCGTCCCTGGACCTATCCGGCAGGCTGAGCAAGTCCCCCACACCTGTGCTGTCCCAGAGTTGCCTGACCTCAGCCCGCTCAGCTGAATCCCTCCTTGAGTCAACCAAGCTCCATCCCAGGGAGGTGGATGGGATGAGCTCCAGCAGGGTCTACGCCTCCCCAACGTGTAGCAATATGGCAGACCACACCTTGGGCTTCAGAGGCCTTGTGCCTTCTGAGCCCCTCTCCACCTGCTCTGATGAGCTAGACCACTGTTCGAACGTGTCCAATGACAGCAGAGAGGGCGGTGGCAGCAGTGTTCATGGGGACTTCCCCAAACATCGCCTCAACAAGTGTAAGGGCACCTGCCCAGCCTCGTACACACGCTTTACCACCATTCGGAAGCATGAGCAGCAGACTTCGAGACAGCCCGAGTGGCGCCCAGAGTCCAGAGGGGACAAGAGCACCCTCCTCAGGAACATCTACCTAATGAGTCCCCTCCCTTTTCGGTTGAAAAAGCCCCTCCAACACTATACCCGGCAGTCTCCCCCTGGTGACTGCTCAGGCCTCCCCATGGGCCAGAAGCCAGACCTCCCCAGTCAGCCCCATCAGGACCAGCCCCTCTCTGGGGGGAAGCCCCTGGTTCCCACACGCCTGTCTTCCCGACACACCATGGCCAGGCTTAGCCGCAGCTCAGATTCTCTTCAAGGGAGACACATGGGCCCGGAGGATTGCCCAAGGGCCGTTAATAATGAGAACTCTGTGCCATACTCAGACCATGACCTGGACAGGAACAACAACCCACAAAGTGAACGGGTGCCATCACGCGGAGGTGGCGTCTTGTGTGTCTGGCCAGTCTCACCTCCCTGCCTCTCCTCTGCTTGCTTTGTCCCCACTCCCATGTGCCCCTGGTGCTCATTTTTTGGTCTGTCTTTGTTTTCTGTTTGTTTTGCTTGGCAATTAATCATGGCTCCTAGTGGCTGCACTTCTTTAAAAACAAAGCCCCCATACCATTTAGACTAATCACCAAACTGTGTTTTGAAAGAAAAATTGGCCGTTTAGCTCATCTGAGAAATGTGTTCATTTGAACTCTTGAACCTCTTGCTGTTGCACCAGTCTGGATGCACCTGTGGTTTTTGAGAGGCAGCCTCTCCCAGTGGCCGTGTGTGTGTGTGTGAGAGAGAGAGAGAGAGAGTGTGCAGTGTGTCGCTCTGAGATCCTGCATGCCTCTTTGTGGGGATACCTATCAAAGAAAGTTCTCTTTTTGCTCACTTTTTGCATTCTGGTTACTTTTCTTTGTTTTAAACTGAGAGAGAGAGAGAGTGTGCAGTGTGTCGCTCTGAGATCCTGCATGCCTCTTTGTGGGGATACCTTTCAAAGAAAGTTCTCTTTTTGCTCACTTTTTGCATTCTGGTTACTTTTCTTTGTTTTAAACTAGTTCATAAGTAAATCCAATAAGCAAGGGGGGGAGGCGGGATTTGTTTGTTTGTTTTTTCCTTCTGGATGTGATTATTGATTATTAATTTACAATAACTGTAAAAACTTGATATGATATTTCTCATAGATGATAGGTGAAATCTTTTCCCAACCTGGTTTCTCACTGAATCTTTGCCTGTTTTAACTCTGCTTTATTGTTTTGAAGATTCAGAATCACCAAGACATTTTATACCAGCTGATTACTTGGAATCCACAGAAGAATTCATCCGGAGACGTCATGATGATAAAGAGGTAAATCCCATCTTTTAAATGTCTTAGCTCTTGTACAGAGAAGTGTATGAAGGGAGTAAACATTTTAGACATCTGTCAGGGAGGTGGCATGGTCTAGCAGTGGGAAACAAAGATTGGGGTTTGCACAAGTGACTTTTTATATGACATAGATTCAATCACTCTTCTTTTAGTTACTTGTCCAAAAAGTATAACTGATTTGCCCACAGGCACTAGGTTATAAATGCCAAGTCTTTCCAGCCCAGCTGCATGGGAGGTACAGAAAGAGGTTTCCTGCTACTGCATTTAATGATTCATAAGCTGGAAACCAGAGTTTGCTCTTTCATCCCCTCTCCAGCCCCCCACCCCCCACCCCCCTTGATAGTCTCTAAAGAAATCCACCCATATATTTCTCCAATCCTGCTCATGCCTCTGTTGGCACAAAGCATAGCTCAAATTGGGAAGGATGCAGCAGTAGGAGAAAGGGAAAAATGAAAAATAATGACCATGACACATTTTATAAAACAATTTGAGGAAGTTACCTTGAACTCAGAAGAAGTAAGATATTCCAATAAGATACTCCAGCCAGGAACTTCAGAGTGTGGATATTTTCTTGCAGCTAATGAAATGTCTGTCCTTAGTGATAGGACTGGCAGGGGCCTGAAAAAGAGCCCATTCTCTGAGCAGTATAGGAAGAGGTCATTCTACATATCATCCAAATGGGCAAAAATCGCTTTTGCTGTGATAAAGTGATGTTATAGTACATGCTTTCTGGGCTTCACATTCCCAAGAAAAAGGGTCCTATAGATCAAACAAGCTCTGATGCCTATTTTTCTGTAATGAATTAAGAGATGGAAGAATTGCTTTCAACTGGTGCCATTGGGGGAGGGTGTTCCTGTGTGCCCAACGCTGTCCTGTTCTCTTTAAAGTCTGAAGCTCTTTTCCTATGTTGTTTCTTGTTGAGTTGTTTCCAAGGTTAAGTGGAGTTTCCGTAAGGATTTAGGGTTAAGGCTGACTTTGAGAAGAGTTGGACAGTAATAGTCATTGTTGCCAGATGGTGAGACAGAAGACCAAAAAGAAAACCATACCTCTCCCTGTCTCCAGGCATGATCAAACCATATTCAGTAAGACACTTGCACCTGTCCGTGGAAAGAAACAGGAGGAAGTATTTGATGCACAGAATTATTTGCAATAATGAGACCTAACTCACTCACGATGAGTGTCCATAGGCCATAGAACAGATTCATTCTTATAGCTCCTTGTTAAATATTTCCTATCACCAGGATACAAGATTCTCTTGTACAGGGTACTTTAAAAAGTTTATGGAGAGATTCGTATTATTTTTTAATTCTGTTTTTCCATGCACTTTTTGATGTACCCTTGTATGTGGACCTTGGCTACTATGATGAAGGAAGACAGGGTACTTTAAAAAGTTTATGGAGAGATTCGTATTATTTTTTAATTCTATTTTTCCATGCACTTTTTGATGTACCCTTGTATGTGGACCTTGGCTACTATGATGAAGGAAGATGAATTTCCATTTCGGTAATGTAAACCCTCGTGTCCAACATGGAAGGTTTTGTGGTAGAATTCTTGCCTACCACATGAGGGGCATATTTTACTTCCTTGGTTTAGCAATTGCTATATTAAAAGTTGCATACAGAAGGTGGGCAGTTTGTTTCCTGAATAACACTGGCTCACAGATCCTTAAGTTTTGTGTCTTTATCCATGGTTTTTGACTTACGTGGTTAAACTATGGGCCTGATGCATTTGCTGGGTTGGGAGCTTTTCTCCATTCTGTGTCCACTTCTGCCGATTGTTTAAGCCTGGCCAGAACACTGGTGGTATTGAGCAAGCTGTGCCAGCCTCAAGCACCAATCCATTCTCATTGCTACAGAAATAACTCACATTTCCCAGCCCATGGGGCATCAGTCTGATACTTTTCTATGCAGATGCTTTATTATTAATATTGATGATAATAGCATTTCAGAAAATGAGAACATGTTAGTCTTGGAAGGGACATTAGTGGCCATCTAGCCAAACCCCTTGTTTGATCCAGGAAAGGACCACAGCAATGTAGTGGTTTGCCCAGGCCACATAGTAAGTTAATGTACACCGGGGGCAGAGCTAAAAACAATGGTTCCAGATTCCTGTGCCAGTGCTCTTTCCATGGTACTGTGGTTTGCCAAAAACTTTCTCATGTCTTTCCTCATTTAGTCTTTACAACAACTTACCTGAACACTGGAGATCTCACAACCATTTGATGAGTTGTCACTTTATTTGTAGGCCCACCATCTTTTGGGGCTTGTGGTCACTGGTGGCATATAATTGCTTTCTGGAAGAAGACTAATGTTTTGTTGAGTATGCTAAGAATGATCAGTTCTAATTATGCTGTCCTACAAGGAACATTAATCCAAGGAATGTAAGACTGATATGGTATAACAAAACACTTCCATAGGGTCATTTCAATAGGCATTGAGGTCATGTGGTGAAAAGCAACATTGTTTTATTATTTTAAAAGCCCTTTAGAAATAGAAGTACATAACTATTTCCTTAACATAGGAGAGAATATTTCTTCTAACCCCAGGTACCATTATTCTTTGGTTTATATTCTATATATTCTATATATTCTATATCATTCCCTTAAACTCAGCTTCGTTTTATCTAATGAAGAAACAGTTCAATAAGAAAGTAACTGATGTTTTCTTGTCAGCCACACAAATAGCCTTTGGTACATATCCTAAGCCTCCTAAAAAATTGCGCCCAGGGGAAGAGTTGGGGTGCCATATTCTCTGAAATGGACAGCTTTGCTCTTGGGAGAGCATATTAGAGTGACAGGCATAGGAAGCATGAAAGATCTAGTCGCCATAGACCCCATGTAGTCAAAGCTAGTAGCAGGTTTAATAGGCCTGATGAGGGCATCCAGCCCTAGTCCACTCCATGGGGACCCTATCACTGCCTCACCAAGGTAGAGAGAGCACGACCAGCCTCCCACTGCCAGCCCAGAATGCTTGGGAAATGCCCTGGTTGTGCCCCTGGACTTGCCTGGCCTTTGCTGCCAGGAGTCAGGAGGATTTCAGCTGAGCCAGGGGATAGTTTGCTGGACAGTGTAATCGTATGGCATTTTCCTTCCCCATACCCCAGCTTTCCCCAGGTTTCTCCTGTGCAGTGCTGTCTCCTTCCTACACAGGGTGTGCAGAGGGTGGGTACAATGGGAATGTGGTAATCGTGGCCATAAAACCCCTCCGAAATCTGACCCTTCAAGTCTCCTCCCTGTTCCCCCAGCACCTCTTCCTTAGTTGCTTTTGTTGGCAGTTTTCCAGTACCCTGCACCAGATGATTCACTGCCCGTTTTGTGCAATTTCATGGCAGAAACTTTTAGCGGACCAGAGACGACTTAAGCGCGAGCAAGAGGAGGCCGATATTGCAGCTCGACGCCACACGGGCGTCATTCCGACGCACCATCAGTTTATCACTAATGAGCGCTTTGGGGACCTCCTCAATATAGACGATACCGCAAAAAGGAAAGCTGGGTCAGAGGTCTGTTTTGGTCGCCTCCATCTGCTGCTTGACCCAAAGCGATACTTGCTCGCTTCAGCATTGCCCTCTCTAGGCCAATTTAGTTCTCCACATAGGCATCTGTCATCCTGGCTTCCCTTAGGCTTGCTTTGGCTCCTTTGTGGCTGGTGAATGTACATGATCCCACTGTGTCCTGTGCACTGTATGTTCAAGCATGCCTGGCTGTGGGATCGGGATTTGCTGGTGCATACCCCCAATGCATGCTTTAGAGCATCGGCTGTGTCATAAGTCCACTCCTTTGCATCCTGCATTTTATCATGACACTGTGTTGCCCGTGCATTCTGCTTAGAAACCTTATGCCTTAGTCCATATGCATTGGTAGCTAGATATGGGCAATGATAACATTCTTCCTGGAAGAGATGGCTAATGAAACATATTACACATTAGCTAGTCAGCTAGTGATACTTTATGCCATTTACAAAGGCCCCAAAATTTAGTGACGTTAACACTAAAGTAACAGGATAAATACCTCAGCTCATGTGCAGATGGATTAATTGTAGAAAGTGTTCTGTAGTATAAAGCAGCTCACTGAAAAATTTTGAAACCTAAAGACTTGCTGTTAGGATAAACCCATAGAGGGTTTAGAGAGCTCTCTTAGAGATGTTCCATCTGTTCCCTTAATTCTGACATTTCTAAGCTTAGATTACAAAAGCTTGATATTATAAAATGAAGAACAAACCTTTTAAGTGATTTTATCCAGGCTTTGGCCTTCTGCACTGAGGTCAACATATTGAGATTTTTGTGCTAGACAAATGCAGCATCTTGTGTAAGAGTTTGTGCTTTTCCACGTAAGCCTTAAGTAACCCTGCTGAAGACTGTCTGCTTTTGGGGAACTATGTGTGTTTGAGGCTTGGGGTGGGGGTAGGGGAATTGGGAATGACACCCAAATCATATGCAGTTTTATAACCTTTCAGTATAGTAGATTAATGCTCATGTTTTTATCTTTTGACCGATAGAGGCATTGCTACTCATCTTTTTTTTTTTAAAAAGCTGGAGAGGGGAAGGAGACTCTAAAGTGATGGAGAAAAAAGAAAATGTAACAGGGAAGAAGCAAAGGTAGCAAGTGTTACTCAGTTGCAAGGATAGGACAGTCCCTTGGCCCTCCGTGTTCCAGCTCCTCCTCAAAATGGCTCTGTTCTGAAGACTCTGGTGAGGGTTTATCCCGATTTACAGGCCTCCCTGCTTGTGAGTGATGGAGAAGATGGGAACGTGCAAAGGCACCCTAGGGCTGCACACTTAACATGTATAGATAATACACGCAGGTGGAAATGCAGCTCAGGTGGATTAACCATGGACAGAAGCAGGCAAACTCTGTCTAATGAACCCCGCCTCCCTCCTGGAGCAGAAGTTCTCAAACTTGATTATGTGTCAGAATCTCCTGGAGGCCTTGTTAAAATACTAGGTGATATTGATGCCAGTTCAAGAACCGCATTTTCAGAATCACTGCCCTAGAAGTTGACTAATGGACTTGAGAAAGTAGAGACCAGCAAGTCCCAGGTGCATCCTGCTGTGTAGGTGTACTTCAGTCCCAATCAGTAGAGCTTGGGTGACCACTAATTCTATGTAAGACCCTGTGGGAGGCAGACACACTCAGCCTGTGCCCTCAGGGAGCTGGTAGTGGAAGATCCTCCCTCACATACAGTTACCTGTCCTGTAGTAAGGAACACAGTGCTGTGAGAGCCAGAGGAGGGAGAGATGGATTTGGTCTCAGAGCTATGGAACATAAAGAGGGGGATGCTGCTGCTTTGAATAACCGTCAATGACTCAGTATTTCTCAACCTTGAGAACCTTTAATGGAAAAAGAAAAATCTCACCAGCCCCCGTTATTTACCGAAGGCAATGTACAAATTAAACAGTAAACTGCACACCTATATACTTGTATTAGTTTAATCACTAAATTCTGTTTGACAGAATTCAGTCACCATTCAAACTGTGACTGTGGTGCTGCTTTGGTATGAATTCTTTTAAAGTTCACACAGCTCCACAGCTGGGTGACATGGGGTGACCTAATTCTCCCTCCACTTTTTTCTGTTGGAATCACTGTGAAATTTTGTCCTTATGGTTTTGATCATTTGTCTTTGTGAACTTGACATTTATCAATAACCCCACATCTGTTTTTTCTTGTTTACCTACAACTGGTAAATTTTGCTCTTTGGTTACAGACAGACACAAATGCAGGCATTGAAATTGTATGGCATTAACTTGACCCTTTATTCAGTTGACCCCTAATTTGTAGGTGTATAGGTAGATAGATGGAAACATCAAAATGAATATGCAGCATTAGAGAATTCCCATAGAGAATTTATGACCCTCTAAGAAGATCTCTACAAGCCCCCAGCTTGAGGAGCCTGGAAATACAGGGCATATCACTGAGGGAATAAAATCTCAGACTTAGCTTGGTGAAGTTTTTAAATACTAGTAGTTTCTTACCTAGAGTCTCCGATTTTTTCCCTCCACCTTGTTCGTGGCTTCTAATATTGAAGAGGACGTGTGTAGTTTCACTTTCAACACATTGTTTCCCTAGACCTGGAGGTCATAGCAGTTGAAAAAGTTGGAGCTGCTCATGGCTGGGAGCAGAATTATACTGTCAGCCAAAAGCAGTTTGTTCACATGATTTCTACCCTCCCTGCTCCCCCCCACCTTTCTTTGTAAAAATTGGTTAAAGTAACTACATTTATCTTTTTTTTTTTTTAAAGATGACCAGTAAGGGGATCTTAACCCTTGACTTGGTGTTGTTAGCACCACGCTCTCTCATTGAGCTAACCAGCCGTCCCTATATGGGATCTGAACCCGCGGCCTCAGTGTTATCAGCACCACACTCTCCCGAGTGAGCCACGGGCCGGCCCAAAGTAACTACATTTAAAGGTGGGGAAGAAAGATATGCAGATAAATATAAGTAAAGGTGAACTTCCTATTAGAATTGGAGCTAAAGAAATTCCAGCTAGAGAAGGCAGTTTAGCTAAAGTATAGCAAATAGATTTGCCTGGCTGGAACAGGAAGAGTGTAATTAGATAAAGGCAGTTAGGTAAGAGTGGGGAGACATTATCCAAAGGCCTTAGCCCACAACAGGAATTGAGATTTGATCTAAGGAGGAGTAGAGAGCCACAACTAACTTCAAAGCAAGGAAGTGAGGTGAGGAAGAATTTGAGGAATGTCATTTGTGCTCCTGGGTGACAGTAGATTAGAGTGAAGAAAACGTGAAGTCAAAGGGAGCCTTGTGCCTGTGGGAACTGGAGGTTAGACCTGAGCAGCTGGGGTTGTGGAGGGAAGGCCTGGGGGCAGGGTGGAATGACATGCTGACAGACTTGATGAGAATGTGGAGGTGGGGCTGAGGCTGACTGCCATGCCTGGGCATCTGAGAGGAGAGGGCTGTCCCAGCAGGACACAAGTCCCAGTCTCGGCACAAGGAGAGTGAGCTCAGGGCTTGCTTTATCTGGCTTGCTGGATGATCTCACAGATGATAAGTCTATGGAGTTGAAGGTGATGTGAGAGGAGAATCAGTGTCATCTACTTGCAGGTCACACTTTAAGTCAGGTTACTAGAAGATGTTCCCCAAAAAGTAAGATAGTAGATAAGGAACATCTTAGAACTTCTGGTTGACTCGTTTTTAATAGCCGTGGTCAATGTGTTTTGGAGAACTAGCACTTCAGCTTTGAGACATTTGGCCCTCCTTAAGGGGTTTCTCATGCATAATGTAGTTGACTAAACATCCATTTAGTATTCTACTATGGACAGACAACTAGAATATTGCCCAGATTTCTACACTAGAACGAACTGGTTAAAGTGAATTTTTCTGCTTTGCTTTACAGAAACTTGTGAAAATGTGTCCTTTTCAATTTACGTGCATGGTGATTTTTAACTTGTCATTGTTTCTTGTGTTTAGATGAGACCTGCCAGAGCCAAATTTGACTTCAAAGCTCAGACACTAAAGTAAGTGCCAGCAGTCATATTTATTTGTCTTCTCAGCTGCCTCTTGAAACACCATAGTTATAGAGAAGAGTTGGAGAGATGACAACAATGATAAAATAACAACAACGTTTAGAGTTTGCTGTGTGTCAAGCACACCATTCTGAGTACTTTGCATATGTTAGCTCATTCAGTCCTCACTGTGGCCCTCTGAGGTGGATACTGCCCTTATCCCCATTGTACAAGTGAGGAAACCAAGGGACTGCGAGGTTAAAGAACTTGCCCAAGCTGGTAAACGATGGAGTTGGGATTCGAACCCAGGCAGCCTAGCACCAGAGCTGGGCTTTTATGCGCAGTGCCACCCTGCTTTCCCCTATATAGGGACTGAATTTGCCTGGTTAAGTGGTGGCAAACCAGTCTTCAGGAAGATTACTTTAGCAGTTTTGTTACAACATCGTGAGAGATTAAAGGCTTGTGGGAACCCATAGGAGACTAGCTTCTCTCTATCCCCTATATAGGGACTGAATTTGCCTGGTTAAGTGGTGGCAAACCAGTCTTCAGGAAGATTACTTTAGCAGTTCTGTTACAACATCGTGAGAGATTAAAGGCTTGTGGGAACCCATAGGAGACTAGCTTCTCTCTAAGTGATGTTCCTCAGAGTGCTAGCCCTGTAAAATATTTCTCAAAAAGAGGGTTCTGTTATAGAAATGAGTTAGGGAGCTATTGCATACTAAGTCTGTACCTCTTACCACCCCCCACCCACCAAAGAGATACTTTGCTTTTGGCATATTAATGGCTCTGGAAGTCTTTCAGTGAAGAAACCTGACTAGCTTATTTAGCCCCGTGTTTTCTAAATTTAGATGACTAAGAAACCTTTATATTTTCCATGGAACACAATTTGAGAAATACTACCAAAGGCTGGGTTCCAAAAGGAACCTGCTAGCTTTATGTCTTATTGTAGGTTAAAGTGAACAGTGAGTTTTCCTTGGCAGCTGAAAATACAATAACCAGCAGCCATCCTATTGTCCTACGGATGGGAGGCCCACATCTGATGATAAGAGAGAGAGCTCCCCAGCCTTGGAAGCTATGAAATGCTGTGTGGAACTAATCAGACGTGGTTTTGATCTCTGACACAAAATGACCAAGTCACAGTTTCCAGAATGTAGGCATGAATCTGGTGCCATTGGGTTTGTCTGTATTACTCCAGTCCTTTAGTTCATCAGCCAAAGGAGGTGGCTGCTGTAATATAATGCAAAGACTAGGCTTGAAAGCCATGGAGTCCTGGGTTCAAATCCTGACCACGCGACTTATTGTCTCAGAATGTAATCAAGTTATCAACCTCTCCCACCCTAAATTTTCTTCATCTGTAAGATGGGGATAAGAATGCCTGTCTTGCAGGGAAGACAGGGGAACCTCTGTAAAACATTTTGCCCAGTGTAGCAAAAGTCAGTACTGAAAATATGTTATCCCTCCTCCCCCCTTTTTTTAACCAGAGAGAAAATAACAGAAATACATAAATTAAGTTGCAGTTTAATCAGATAGATACCTTCTTTCCTTTTTTCCTTGAGTTGAGAAAGGTTCGTGTAAGAGTCATTGAATGCTATAGTGATGATAATATTACATTTTCCTAGATTTCATAAACAAGTCTTAAAACAATTTTTTATTCGGTGTAACCCTGTCAAATAGAACAGGTGAGATAGCTGAGATCCACAGAAATTGTCACCACTTATCAACATTGCTAATGCTGGGGAGAGGATTCCTCCCTCCTAACTCAGTGTTGTCGTCATAACATGCTGCCTGCCAGAAAAAAAAAAAGTCAATAAAACTTAGGAAAAGTTGTAAAGTCTAGATCCATAGAGCCCTTCAGTCACTTAGTTCTACATTTCCCCATAGTATGTTATTCAAAAAAGTGTGCTATGGGAACACTTGGTTCCACAAAGTTAAGCAGCTTTCCTTTCCCCTAGCTGCCTTAGAGCCTCTGCCATGTTACTGTGTGCAGTGACACTCCAGAAAAGATCTAAAGTGCATCATGCTATTTTTTCCCAAACCTTCTCCCCACTAGACCTGGTCACATGGGTTTTTTGGGGAGCAGGGAGTGTAGTCCACGGTAGAGGAAGGATGGCAGCCCCAGGCACCTTGTGTATCTCCACTGCCACAACTGCAGACCTCTTGCGCACAAGTTATCCTCCTCCTCTGCTTAATAGTGGAACTGTTACAGCTCCGCCACCTCCACAGCTGTGAGACACTTAGGTGAGCAGAGTTAGGAGCCTGCAGGTCTCCGGGTGGGGGGGGTATGCTGAGGGTGTTGTTCATCTATGTGAGCACATGGTTAGGGTAGACAGGGGAGTTCAGAACACCCCCAAGGAGGGCTATGGCAAAAATATGGCCAGAGATGGGCTGGCCCGGTGGCGCACTGGATAGTGCGCCGCTTGGGAAGCGTGGCGGCGCTCCCGCCCGAGGGTTCAGATCCCACATGCGGACCGGTTCCCGCTCACTGGCTGAGCAAGGCGCGGGGGCAACACCGAGGGTTGCAATCCCATTGCCGGTCCCTGGTCCGGTACGGGGGCAACACTGAGGGTTGCGATCCGTTGCCAGACACGGAAAAAGACAAAAGTTATTAATATGTATAGGCACAGAAGAAAGGATGAAAAATCAGTGATGGTGTAGTAGTAAAGTGTAAAAAAAAAAAAGTCTTTCCAAGGAGATACTGTACCCAAGAAAGGTATCCTTCAAACATGGAAAGAGAAAATACTTTCCTAAGACAAACAAAGGCTGAGAGAATTCATCACACCAGACTCACTCTATAAAGTGCTAAAGAGAGCTCTTCCATGTGACAGATGATGCCGACATGCAACACTGCCACATCTAAAGGTACAAAAGTCATTAACAATGGAAGTATCAAAACAAACTCTGAATACACTTTTCTCTCTCTCTCTCTCTTTTTTTTTTTTTTTTAAAGTAAGGGAGTCCTGATTAGATGTTAACAACAACATTATTGAGGCAGGCAAAGGGATGGATGTGGAAAAGTTGAGAAAAGGTACAGAGTATTTGAAGGAAAATCCACTTTTCTTTCCAAGATCCATTTTTCATGTTGAAAAGGAAGGGAATTAACATTTATTGAGTGTTAACTATATAACAGACACTGTTCTTTTTTTTTTTCCTTTTTTTGTCTTTTTTCGTGACCGGCGACGGATCACAACCCTCAGTGTCGCGCCCGTACCGGACTGGGACCGGCAATGGGATCGCAACCCTCGGTGTTGCACCCGCACCTCGCTCAGCCAGTGAGCGGCCGGTCTGTATGTGGGATCCGAACCCTCGGCGGGAGCGCCGCCACGCTCCCAAGCAGCACACTGTAGCAGTGCGCCACCGGGCCGGCCCCAACAGGCACTGTTCTAAGAGTTTTATTTGTAGTTTGTTGCTGTATTATCCAACAACTCTGAGTTAGCTTCTATGTTCAGATAAGAAAACACGGTCTCAGAGATTAAGTATCTTGCCCCAGTCCCAGAGTTAGTAAGTTGTAGAACTGCCTAACTTCAAAATGTGCCTAACTTCAAATCTGCCTAACTTCAGAGCCTTTCGACTACATGATGATAGATGGATGGATGGTAAAATGGGTGAGTGGACAGATGGCTAAATGGGTGGAATGATAGGGTATCAATATATCACAAATAACTTAAGGGTAATTTAAAGCAATGAAGGCCTGCCTTGCCTGTGGCATGAAAAGGGTAGTAAAGACAGTGAAGGTATCCAGGAGACATGTTTCATCATTTGATAGGTATTAGTTAAGACTGCTGAGTGCATCGCTGTGTGTTGTGTAAATATTCTGAGCATAAGACAGCATTCACAAAAAATGCATTGAGAAAACCACAACAAACTAATAAGGCCTTTGAGCACTTTCAAGTGCTAGTTGGTTTGAATGTTAACATGCATCCCACAAAGAACTGGAAAAATGCCAAATGTGATGTGATTTCCTGAATGGTGGGATTCTCACTTCCAAATATGGAGCCCTCTCGTCTGCAATTTGTCCCCTTTGGCCCAACTTGAAGTCATTTTGCTAAAAAACTGAAGTGTCTTAATCTCATACATATTGAAACATCTGCTAAAATGCCATGACCCTCTATCGACAGGGAGCTTCCTCTGCAGAAGGGAGATATTGTTTACATTTATAAGCAGATTGATCAGAACTGGTATGAAGGAGAACACCACGGCCGGGTGGGAATCTTCCCACGCACCTACATCGAGGTACCGCAGCCTCTTTTCTTTCTAAGGAAAAGCCCAGTCATGCCCAAAGCACCTTTTATTTGCTGAATACTTGTGTTTTGTTTCCCCCTTTTCCTCTTATTTCCCTACTTTCTTCTCTTTTCCTTTTCTCTTTTGCCTCTTTTTCCTTTCTCAGCTTCTTCCTCCAGCTGAGAAGGCTCAGCCCAAAAAGTTGACACCAGTGCAGGTTTTGGAATGTGGAGAAGCTATTGCTAAGTTTAACTTTAATGGTGATACACAAGTAGAAATGTCCTTCAGAAAGGTAAGCAGCCCTTCTCATCCCATGCTTTGGGGTTCTCCTGGGTGGCGCTGTTATCATGACAAATGTGGTGTTGCTATGCAGTGCAGATTGGGGGTGCCGTTTGTATCCTTAAGAGATGAGATGAAGAGTGGCCTTAAAGGCAACTGGAGAATTTTCTGAGGTGAGGTATTTTAAAAAATAAACGCTAGGTTAATTTATTTCTAAAATAAGCCATTGAGTTCACTGATAAAAGTCACTATTTCTGGAGTCTTAGAGATTTTTTATAAACCATATTCAACATTTAGTGAAGAACACAACAATAAGATAAGCACTGTGTTGGTGACTAGGTTTTACAATATATTGATCCGGCCTAGTGGTAAAGTCACTATTTCTGGAGTCTTAGAGATTTTTTATAAACCATATTCAACATTTAGTGAAGAACACTTAACAATAAGATAAGCACTGTGTTGGTGACTAGGTTTTACAATATATTGATCCGGCCTAGTGGAAAATACAACCCCATTGGTACAAGGAGAAATTTGGAAAGCTTTGAAGCCCAAAGTCACAGGTTATCAGCTGTGCAGCTTGTAGGGAGTTAAATACTTTTTCTGAGCCACCATTTTCTCATTAAAAAAAAAAATGAAGATAAATAGCACTCTCCTAGGGTGATTGTAAGAGGCTTAAATGAAACAACATATGTGAAGCCCTCACCTCAGCATGACACGTGGCATCTGGTTGGTGCTTAGTAAACAGGAGATGCCAGTAGTAGTATTATCATCATTATTGCCTTTGAGGACTCAGAATGCTTATTTGGAAAACAGTTTCACTGTGCAGAGAAACTCTTCTTCCCAGGAATTCAAACACTCTACATGTCAAAATTCTCTGGCCTACTAAAGTTATTGAAGTTACTGATTTTTTGGAGGGATTGAGAGAAGTGAGCACATGCCTTGGAAAAAGATGAGCCACTTTATGTAAAAGAAAAACACTGGAAGCAACCTAATTGCCCAACAGCTGGGGATCAGTAATGAAATCATTATATGTGTGTACAGTAGAATACCCTGCAGTGGTCCCTTAAGCTTTGCAACACTGTTAAAAATGTAGAATTGTATTTCTTGATAAAGAAGGAGGTTTCTTTTAAAAAAAAAAGTTGGAAAAGAGAAATACCATGCATATTCAATTTTTATAAGAAAAAAATATATGCAAGTCTAATTCATATGCATAGAATTAAATCTGGGAAGTACATATGTCAAAATATTGACAGTGATTATCCCCAAGTGATGGTATGATGGGCGATGATTAATTTTTGCTTTATATTTATTTGCATTCTAATTTTTCTGTACTGATACATGAAAAATAAAGTTATAAAAAGAAAGAAAAAAAGATAACACCCCAAAACCTTCGCCTTAGGGATGAAGATTGGACACTTGTCTATTTTGTATAAAGTCAAAACACTATATTTGCCTTCCAGATTGGGAGCATGAATGTGATCTTCTCCTTTACTGAAATATTTTAAGACTGAGCTTAACTTCCCAGCATCCAGGTAGCTCTACTGCTGTTAGCATCCCCATCCCAGCGATGTTAATTCCATGCAGGTCCAGCAGGGAAGATGTCTCCTGAGCAAAGGATGTGATAAGTAATGCAGGACAGTGCAGGGTGCAGGTAGGAGCCTCAGATGTTCTGAGGCACAGTGGGACAAGGAACTTTGCCTTGCTGTGTCTTGCAGGGCGAGAGGATCACACTGCTTCGACAGGTAGATGAGAACTGGTACGAAGGGAGGATCCCAGGGACATCCCGACAAGGCATCTTCCCCATCACCTACGTGGATGTGATCAAACGGCCACTGGTGAAAAACCCCGTGGATTACATCGACCTGCCTTTCTCCTCCTCCCCGAGTCGTAGTGCCACTGTGAGCCCACAGGTATCTAAGCTTCTCGTCTCTGTTTTTCATACTCAGTTTGTAAGTTTTCTTACTCAGCAGTGCTAATGGTGCACCTTTTGGGGAAGTTCTTAAGCACTGAGATTAAGAAGTGACTGTAGCAATTCTGACTGTACATTGGAGTTTGTTTTCATGCATACAAATGGAATTTTTCCAGCACTTTGTGGGAGAAATATTATGTCAGGGAAAAAGGCAACATTTAAAGTAGTTGCTCTGGGGATAAAATGAGTAGGGCAAAAGAAACAAGAGCCTCTATCAGCTGGTTCATCGTGGGTGAAGCTGGTCATGTGAGTACCACCACTGTGTCATAAATCCCCTGGCCCAGTGTCTTAGTCATCTTATTAGTGAAGATTGGCCTGCAGAATAAGGCAGAGGTTGAAAGAGAGAATTTCGTGTTCACATCCTCAGACATGTATACCAGATCCAAAGTATTCTTTGCAAGCAGCTACTAGAACCAGGTTAGAAAAAGAACTTACAGCATCTTAGTCTACACTGGGATGAAAGGAAGTAGGTTTATAGGCATAATAAGATGTTTGCTTTTCCAGACATTAATTATGAACAAACTTGTTTAAAACCATAACTCGTTCCAAACCCATCTCCACTTTCCCAAAGCCAAGAAAAAAGCAGAGCCTTGGGTTCAGGAGAGGCATGATGGGGTGACATCCTGTGAAATAAACTGACTGTACCACCATGTAGGTTGTGGGGATGATAGCCAGAGGGATGAGAGCAGGACCCAGATGACACTGAGGTGGTGCCTCTTCTCTCTCCTCATCGTTTCTTCCTCTCCCACCTGCTTGTCACTGATCCCAGCAGAGGGTTCTTGGCAGAAAGCAGTGGATGGGTTGACCCAGAGCTGCTTACACAGTGAGATCCACATCCTGTCATTTCATGGAGAGAGGGTGTGAGATTGGAGCCGGGCATTCTGCTTTGGAAGAATATGGGGACTCAACTAGCATTTTCACTTGACTGTAGCCAAGAGCGATTGTAAAACGAAATAACTACGTCACTGATGCTCCTCTCCGGAAGACCCTGCTGAACCCCCTAGAGAGAATAAAGGCCCAAGGAAGGGCCAGAGTAGTGGTGGGCTGCATTTTCTCCCCCATGCTCTGGGTCAGGGCTCTGGTTGCAGAGGTGACTGAGTGGGTTGCAGTGAGGAGCTGCCAGTGTGTTCCTTGGAAAATTTGATTCTGCAAATCGGGCCAGCGCCCTCTGTAACTACTATGATGGGAACCTCTCTCCTGTCTCCATACCACTTGCCTCTCCCTTCCACCCCCTGCCTGCACATACTCATGCACATCCCAGTTTCTCTCCCAACCTCACCAAGTGATTTCCCTTTTGGACACCAGAGTGTCCTGCTCATCCTCTCCATTTCATTCCTCTTTATATACCCTTGTGATTATTTTCCTTCTTTCTCCTTTATGCTGACAGTTGTACCTTCTGCTTCTTTCTTTTGTTTTCCTCTCCTTTTCTTTTTAAGTGTCCCAGTCACAGTAAGCTCATTACTCCAGCCCCATCATCTCTGCCCCACCCCCGCCGAGCCCTGTCCCCTGAGATGCAGGCCATCACCTCCGAGTGGATCTCACTTACCGTAGGGGTCCCAGGCAGGCGTCCTCTGGCCCTGACTCCACCCTTGCCTCCTCTTCCAGAGGCTTCCATCTACAACATTGACCACCTCTCTTTGTTGTCGAGGGGAAGCCCCTCCATGTCCTTCAGCCTCCCTCATTTGAGTTGGTTAGATTATTCCATCCCACGATCAGCGGTTTCCCCACGGGCCCTGCCTCCTCCCAGTAAAGCCTACTCCCCGACACCCGGTGTCCAAGCCCCCCTTCATGTCAATGGAGACAGTGGTATCCACATGCTACCTTCAGGCACTCACCAGGATAGCGTCTCCCAGCCACTGCTGGGGAGCTCTGACAGGGTCATCTCAGAGCTTAGTGATGCCTTTAGCAACCAGAGCAAAAGGCGGCCATGGCGAGAAGAGAGCCAACGGTATGAGAGGAAAGCAGAGAGGGAGGCAGGTGAGAGATGCCCTGGTGGACCCAAGATCTCTAAGAAGAGCTGCTTGAAACCTTCAGACGTGGTCAGGTGCCTGAGTACTGAACAGAGACTCTCAGATCTCAACACCCCCAAGGAGAGCCGACCCAGCAAGGCCCTGGGTAGCCTTTTTCCAGGAAGGGAGGCTGAGCAGACAGAGCGACCTAGAGGTGGCGAGCAGGCTGAGAAGAGAGCTGCTCAGAGAGATGGGAGCCAGGTAGGCTGCAGCATGCCGCGTGTGCCTGGGGCGTCTCCCTTGGCAGGGTGGGCCAGCGTCTTACCATGGTCCATCTACCGAGGCCGAGGGGATGCTGGTGAGGCCCATTTGCTTGCCTTGGGAGCAAAGAGATGGCCCAAGAGGGAATGGAGGGGACATTGATTAAGGTGTCAGAGCTGGGGACGGTTGGAGGAAAGGTCAGGCTGTCTCCTGGCCTGTTGAGGCAATTCAGAAGTTATCCTCATGTTGGGTACCTCCTGTCCTGGTCCAAAAGCCCATGAGAAGGCAGGCCTTTCTCGTGTCCCACTTGTGCCTCGGAGATTATCCTGGATTGGCTCTGACTAACACAGCTGAGAACACCCGGCTGTGCTGTGCTGTGCTGTGCTGTGCTGTGGTTTTATGTGAGACACACTTTGTTTCTGTAACCCATCGTGTCCCACTTGTGCCTCGGAGATTATCCTGGATTGGCTCTGACTAACACAGCTGAGAACACCCGGCTGTGCTGTGCTGTGCTGTGCTGTGGTTTTATGTGAGACACACTTTGTTTCTGTAACCCATGGCGCTTTGCTAGTGCTCAGTTCTATCAGGTCTTTGTCCTGTCTTGTGTTTGTGTGAGAGTGTGGGATGACTGTTCACAACAGAGGCATTTTGTTTGTAGGGAGGAGCATGCAGACCCCACTGGGGCCCTGACAGGCTTGCGATCATAGAGTGGGCATGCCAGGGTTTTGGGTGACTGTCCTATCTCCTTTTTGGGTTAGCTACAAAGATTTCAGGTTTGGACCAAGGTGGCCTTAGGGTGTTTTGAGGGCTGAAAATTTTTGAGAGGAAATGAACTTGGCAGTAAGATCATGATTCTAGATATGCTATGAAAGTCAGAGACTTTGGTCAAGTTCTCCAGAGTAGCCAGGTTTGAATGCCAGCTCGACCTCTTACCATCTAGTGCCTTGGTAATTACTTCCCCTCTCTGAGACTCAGTTTCCTCATAATGGAGATAACACCTACCTCATAGAGTGGTTGCAAAAATTCCTTGAAATAATGTGTGTGAAACTCTAAGCACCAGGGCTGCAAACATGATCAGCACTTTGTAAAGGGAAGCCGTGGAGCCATCACTTGGTGATCCAACTACATCTAGAACTGAGAACAATCTAGAACCAGATGGGATTCCTGAAGGTGTCTCCAGTCCATTAATTAAGTACTTGCTGTGTACAACACCCACAATAAACTGCTCAATCTGGGCAGGGTGTAGCTTGGTGATCCAACTACATCTAGAACTGAGAACAATCTAGAACCAGATGGGATTCCTGAAGGTGTCTCCAGTCCGTTAATTAAGTACTTGCTGTGTACAACACCCACAATAAACTGCTCAATCTGGGCAGGGTGTAGGGGTTGTTGATCCCTGATCTTCAGGAGCCTATGGTGCTCCAGACATAGCAGAGCAAACAGGGCAGTAATAGAGGTGTGCTTGGAGGCCACAGGAGCACAGAGCCCTGAGACATGCTGGGTCAGACCTCCAGCTGTGCTGGCCTAATGCATGTGGGTCCACAGGCCAGCGTGTCAGGAGCGGGAATCACTGAGGGTAAGCGCAGTGCGGGGTAGTTTATACGAAATCAGGCTTAGCCTCTCGCTATCAACCTCTTAATGTTCTGGAGCCATGGTTCTCTCATGTGGTAAGCAGCAGTGGAAACAGTCCCTCCCTTGTGGGGTAGTTGTAAGGATTAAATTTGGTAATGAACGTAGTGTGGGGCTTGGCATATGGTGAGGCTCCATAAAAAGGGGGCTTCCTGCTGCTGCTGTTGTGGATTGTTGCCCAACCAAATAGCGTCAGTCTATGGGAAAGCAGCGATCCTGACAGGGTTTGCCCATTCCTGGAACAGGTGCTCCTAGAATATGTGTTCTGAGAAAGAAAAGGGTGTGTCTGGTTAAGGAAAGAGCAGATGCTTGGAAGAGGTGGTGAAGTGGCCAGTTGAAAAGAACTAAATGTGTCTGTCATAGGAGCAATTCTGTAAACATTCTAAGATAACCCAAGGTGCCTGGAGACCTCCTTATTGTTAGTAGTGAGTCATCATTGCAGCCTGATTCCAGGATCCAGGGTGCAGGAAGTGCGCACGCTGCCAGAGTTCTGCATGAGGTTAATGGTATACACCTCCTGCCTCCTAACAGAGGATAGGAGTGGAGTAGCTAACAACACCAGAGATGACATTGATTGGAAAGCCAGGCTTGTTGAAAATTGGTTTTCCTTTTTTGGTGGGCCTCCAGGCCCTAAGAATACCACTTCCTGTCCTCTTCCTTCCTCCTTGCTCTCCTGGCACAAGTCCCTTCTCCATGGGTGTGCCCAGGCCTTGGGCCCTGGGCTCACTCACTGTTGAGAGCTGGGGGTTGTATGAACAAGGCTGCTGCCCACGCACCCCCATTCCACCCCCCTCACTTTCCCCTTCTGTGGCAGCTCTGGAAATGGGGTTCATCGTAAGGGGCTCCTGCCTCTTATGCCCTCTTAGGTTGTCAGACAAGCTAAAAATGGAAAGGACTTTTAATAACAACTGTCTTCTGGGGCCCCATCAGGAGGACATGATCTCAGGCTGTCACTTATTTGGGTAAATGCATTTGAGACCAGTTTGTGAATAAAAAAAATTGTCAACATTATTCACCTTGCTGAACCAAGAGCTGAACAAAAAGTTCAATTTTATTGTAGTTGTTGGGCAGCTGGGTTGAATGTCTGACCAATATATAGAAGAGATATTACCTGAGAGCCTTCAATGAAAAGGCGTTCTGAAACATTTACTCTTTCTTTCAAGCATATGGGATGTTCCAGGTACTGTATTAAGTGTTGCAGGAGGTGAAGAGGGATGAACTCATCAGGACTTCTGTTGTTCTTGGGAAAATCTCCCTCCCTCACTGGGTTAGAAGGCCCCGTGTGATCCGGCCATCACACAAGAAGCCAGCCTTATTTCCAAAGGCTCCCCTGCTTGTTTGCCTGGACAATTCCCACCTATCCCTTACTTCTCCATTTGGATGTTACTTCTTCCAGGATCCTTTCCTGACAGCCTGTTCCCACCCCTGCATCTGACCTGTGAGAGCACTTCTTAGCCCTGTTGTATCTGCCTCTTAGCTTGCCTTCATCCCCATTAGGGCATTAGCACCCTAAGGTCAGGGACTGTGACACCTGATACAGGGAAGGCACTCAATAAATATGTGTTGAATGAACGAAAAGACAAAAAATAACTGACCTCTACTGAAGGAGTTTATGATCTCCATTGGGAGACTGAGACATGTTTACAAATAATTATAATGCAAACAGGAAAGAGAGTCACAAATGGTTCACTCTGGAGGTTCAAGATGAGGAGAAGTAATAAGCAATGGGAGGGGGAAAGCGATTACCTGCAGAACGAACTAGCATTTGATCTGGGCCTTAAAGAATAGGGAGTTTTCCAGTAGGTGTACAGCAAGAGGGCGGTATTCAAGGCGTATAGCCTCGGCAAAGACCCAGGGGTGGGAACATGAAAGCTGTGTGTGTGGACAGTGGTGGGTTCCTGGTTTGGGTGAGGCTTCAGGTATCCACAGGTAAATAGAAGGAGGAGATTCTGGAGAAGGGGCTGGGACCGGGAGCTTAGAGGGTGCTTACTGGTGCCTCTAACACTCTCAGCACCTCCTAACAATGTCTAGTCAATGTGGACAGTGGTGGGTTCCTGGTTTGGGTGAGGCTTCAGGTATCCACAGGTGAATAGAAGGAGGAGATTCTGGAGAAGGGGCTGGGACCGGCAGCTTAGAGGGTGCTTACTGGTGCCTCTAACACTCTCAGCACCTCCTAACAATGTCTAGTCACCTTCCTCACAGTGACAGTGACCCTTGCAAGTCATTCTCTGCTTTGCTGCTTTCCTTCTCTTTAGTCATGTGCCCCCCACCTCCAACTCTGCAGATGTGTGAACACTTCCTTTAAAATGGTTTGACGTTTCATTCCTTTGTAGCCTCCCAAACTGGTTTCATATCGGGTTGGTTGCTCCTGTTTTTCGGCCTGTGTTTTCTCTGAATAGCAGAATGGGGTAAATGAGGTGCAGGGGTCTTTAGGGGGAGCCGGGATGGGGTAGGAAGAGCACTGGATTGAAAGTCCGGGTACCTGGGTTCTAGCCCCAGCTCAGCTGTTACTCTCCTGAGTGCTTTTGTATGAGTAACTTTGCTTCCCTGGCATATTCCTCACCATAAACAAAAGATTCCAACAAGAGAACCAAAGTTCTTTTTAGTGTTGATATTCTATGGTGAGGTAAAAGTCCTGTGTGAATTTCAGTTGAATGAGAAAGAACAAATACAAAACTTCAAGGAGAAGGTTTATTATAGACCTGCACACCTTCAAAATCGAAAAGTGAAAGTTTTCCATTTGTTTTTAGAGGGATAACTTAACTAATTGGACAAAAACATGCACACAAACACATATAAAATGCCCAAGAGTTAAGAATTATCAACTAAGTTCTTGTATTTTGTTAGGTGTAATTTGGACCAATAGGGTTTAGAACAATCAATCAAGAAAGTAAAGGGGAAGATCATCTTGGAAGTCTCCACCATTATCATCAAGTATTTACTGAGTTTCTCCAAGATAGGAGCATCATTTGCTAACTGGTATCCAGCCATGGTTTTTAAGAGTTTCTGTAATTTGTGAGAGAGCCTTGTAGAATTTCTTAATTAAAAAGAAGTCGAAAGATCATCCACTCCAATGATTCCTAACTTTTTCCAGGTCACAGTACCTTTGAGAATCTGAGGTCAGCTGAGGACTCTAGGCCGGTAGTTCGGGGAATGCACAGTTTTGCATAAAGTTTTAAGAGACTCACACCTGCATCCATCGGAGAGCTCCTTGGGAGTCCGTGAATGCCCAGGTTAAGAGCCCCCAGTCTATCCAACTTTCACAATGAGATGAAAAAACTGAGGCCTGAGGAAAGTGACAAACTTTTGTGATGTCAATTTGGTTCCTAATGGGAAGGAAGCCAAACAAACAATAAAGCTCGCTTTCACAGTGAGATGAAAAAACTGAGGCCTGAGGAAAGTGTCAAACTTTTGTGATGTCAATTTGGTTCCTAATGGGAAGGAAGCCAAACAAACAATAAAGCTCTAGGGCATGAAGTGTAAAATAAAGGTACATAGGAAAGCTAGGTGTGCTCAAAGTACACAGTTCTCAAAGTGTCTGAGAAGCACAGGAACAAACTGCAGCCTTGGAGAAGGGAGAGAAGGGAAAGATACACAGCTGAAGACAGAAAGGACTGCTTTGGTGACTTCAGAGGGAACGTCCTCACCACATGGAAACTAGGTTAGTTCCCAGAAAGATAAGAACAAAAGCACGGGCCTGCTTGAGGGTGGAAATTAGAAATAGAAGGGAAGGCATGTGATGCAACTTGCGAGAACAAAAAGGAAATTAAAAATGCTAAGGTACTCAAACGTGGGAAATGTTTTCCTTTGACTTACTCAGAAGGGAAATCCCTAAATACAGAGGGTGTTTAATGGTTTGGAGGATGGGGAGAGATACTGGCTGCAGTTCTTACAAAAATTAACCAACAGGTATTCTCTCAGCACTTGAGGTGGGGAACCAAGACCCAAATGCAGACATGTCGGGTCTTGTTTTCTCATTTGTAAAATGAAGTAAATACTGGCAATTTGAAGTCTGAAGAAGTTAAGTATTTTGCTCAAAAGACAATGAGTGTGAGAGCCTGGCTTGGAACCCAGATTTTCTCCCTGTCCCCCTGGAAGCCCAGTATAGGTGACCTGAAAGGTGGGGTGGGGTCTGAGAACATATGGGGTGTGAGATGACTGGAGAAATGCCATTTCTAAGAGCCTTAGGCAGTTAGGAGGGCAGAAGAGATTCGTGATATTTCTAGAGGGGATTTGGGCCATATAGAGGTTGTGTTTCTTGGTCCTGTCCGCATCTCCAGGACTTCCTGTGTGTGTTTATTTTGGGCTACAAGGCTTTGGCACACACCCAAAGCTGGAAGAGATGCTTAGTAACTTCACCGTAGCTGTTTTGTGGATCCAGAAGGATTAACAGCTCCAGGGAAGCTAAGATTTCTGAGGGACTTCTGTGAACTGAAGGTAGGGCAACAGAGTAAGGACACTCTCACTTGGGGAGGATGAAACGAGCACTCCTGGCCAGGAGGGGTGACTTGTGTACAAACACAGAAGAAAGCAATTTCTGGATCAGCTACTAGCACCTGCTTTCTATTGATGGGGGAGGGTGGGAGTGCAGTGTGTGTGTGAGCACACGTGGTCTAGGCTGGTGGTTGTTTTTCTGAACATGTGAAAAGCTGGAATGCATCTCCAGAATCCAAAATGTAGTTAGCATGAGATAATACTCCCTTTATTCTTACCCTGGATGAGGTCCTGGTTAAAACGTTTGTCTACTCTTAGGCTTAAATAAGGGCAGATCTTGAGGACCTGGGGAAGGTTGAGAGCAGCACTATCCAGTAGAAATATAATATAAGCCGTATATATAATTTAAAGTTTTCTAGTAGCCATAGTAAAATGGAACAGGTGAAATTAATTTTAGTAATATATATTACTTAATATGTTCAAAAATTATTAATGAGATATTTTACGTTCTTTATTTTGTGCTGTTTTCAAAACCCAGTGTACATTTTTACGCTTATAGCCCATTTCATTTCATGCTAGTCACATCTCAAGTTTCAAAGCTACGTGTGGCTACTGGCTATCATATTGGACAGCACAGGTTTAGAGGAAGAGCTATATAAAGCTGTAAAGTGAATAGAAAATGGGGCTGGGAAAAAAAATATGCCAAAAGCAAAAAAAAAAAAAAAAAGGTAAACAACATTCAAAGTGAAAGGCTGATCCTTGTGATGGTTATTAGTGGTGTCCATCTCCATTGAGGGGCCATTCCATGGCATGCCCCCCTTCCCTGCAAAAAAACCAAAAAACCTGGTTTACATTTCAGTTACATGAGATGTTTCATTTAAATCTAAATAGGGAGAAATTGAATCTCAGCTAATAGGATAAATGTTTATCTTGCCTTCTTCCTTATTTATTCAATGAATGCTAAGTGAGGAACCCAGTCATCCCTACTTCTCAGGAGGGGGTTAAGTTTGTACTATGCAGATGTTAAGGCTATAATGATTATCCCTTGCTTTGGGTATGGCCTGACACCAAGGAAGGTTTTAGCTGGGCCATCAGTATCCCTTCCAGTATATGGTTCCTTGGGTTAATGATTGGTTGCTATCTGTTACTGCACACCATACCTTCCACTTAAGGAAATGTCTTTGAACACCTGGAGTAACTTCTGTTATAGCAACACAAAGTGGACTAAAACAGACTCCAAGGGATTCAGCTTTCACAATCAGTGGCTTTGCTACTTGTGCAAGTCTTCAGACTTCTCCCGGCCTTAAGATTCCCTATTCTGCCAAAGGGCTGGTGCAAAAGTCAGATGAGGTAATAGAGCTATATGTGCTTGTAAAATATTAGTCCTTCTTACTGTATTTGATTTGTCAATCCTCTTCTGAGCACCAAATTATTTGCTAGATGATTGATTCCAGTCACTCCTTTGGGATTAAGTTAATTGAAGGATGCTAGGGGGCTTCTGTAAGCTGTGGAGGTCATGACAAGAGATTGTCTGCATCCTCTCTTTGTGCTGCATTTGACCTGAGGGTCATTAGGACATCAGCTGGAGTTTGGAAATATTTTTTTTATGAGAACTTTTGTTTTCATAAGGTGTGACCCAGATCAGTCTTTGTATACTGTAGACAAAGAATCTCAGTGTGGGATATTGAGGTTTTCTACATCCTTGCTACCCAAAGTTGGTCTGTGAACCAGCAGCATCAGCACCACTAAATAGAAATGCAGAGTCCCGTGACATACCCCAGATGAACTGAGTCAGCATCTACATTTTAACAGGATCCCAGGTGATACCTACGTACATTAAAGTTTGAGCAGTCCCACTCCACAATATCCCAACTATCAACAGTCACCTGCAGCCTCAGCTTAAACAGCTGTTGTAGCCAGCAACTCACTTCCTCTTGAGGCAGCTCCTTCTTTTTTTTTTTTTTTTTTTTTCCTTTTTTTTTTTTTTTTCTCTACCGAGTGCGCCACCGGGCCGGCCCTTGAGGCAGCTCCTTCTATTGGTAGGCAGCTCTCACTTTTAGAAAGATTCCTTCTGTCAAGTCAAAATCTGCCTGCTGCTCTCACCCACTCAAGGTGCCTAAAATAAGTTTCATTCTTCTTAACCCCATATAGCAGGTGCTTGGAAATGTCTACTTCTTTCCTTTGTTATGTGGAAACCTTGATCCAGAGACTGGGTGGGTGGTGAGTGGAGCCCCATGGTCAGCTCCCAGGCACTTGGCAAAGGCCCAAGGTCCTGAGACATTGTCAAAGGAGCATGAAAAGGCCCTCAGGTCTTCTTCCTTTATTCCTGTCACAGTCCAAGGAGGCTAGTTTGAGTGATTACAGTTTGAAGGGGTTTGGAGAACTCGAAGAGGCATCCCCAAAGGACAGGAGTTTAGAAGTGATGCCTGGATGGAAATTGGTCCTGCAGTGCATACTAAAGGATGGGGACATGTACAGTAGAGATGAACAGGAGGGGTGACATGGTAGAGTACGAAGAGCAGCTAATCAGCTTACCTCTCGCTAGCTGTGTGATGTTGGGGAATGCACTAAACCCCTCTGAGCATCTGCTTCCTGGGTTTTTAAAGAAAACAGGATGACAAACCCTGCTTGGCCTGTCTCCAGGTTTTCTGTGGGACTTATTGAAGAAGTCAGTGAGCACACTTGACAAAGTGGTCTTAGGATGAAAGACAAGGTCAAATGGGACCACAGATGAAGCCAGGAGACAAGTCTACCACTAATTTGCTGTGTGACCTGAGGGGGGTCCTTACTCTCTTTGGGCCTCTCTAGGAAACAAATGGGTTATACACAAAAGATTTTTAAGTGCCCTTCTAGAAGGCTTGAGAGTAGCTGTGGCCTGTTGCTATTACTGCATGTTACCTGGAGGGTTTCTCCAAGGACGGCTCTTCAAATATGTATTTAGAAGGACTTCCTAGAGCTTAAAATGGAATCTTTCTGGGGGAAATAGTTCCAAGGAAGGCCTGGCCTCTATAGATGGGAGCCCCGCTTGAAACGCAGGTCTGCCTGGCCAGGCTTGCACCTGTGTTTTCGTGTCAGCGTGTGGTACCCGGCTTGGTGAGTGAAGAGTGACAGTTTCATTTCTACACATATCAGGACATACAGTCCTATCTCTGGAAGCAAGTTCTGCCCTAGGAGCTATCTGTACTCATTTCATAACTCAGTGGAGTATGTCATGTGCATATTTTTCCAGGGGAAAGGTCTTGTTTGATACTTCAGATATTACCAAGGAGGTTTTCAAAAGTGTTACTGTTTTTCAGTTTTTATATGTATTGAAACATGGCAGACCTGATAGTTTTATGAACTAGTCAACAAAATAATGGAAACTGGGTTTTGGTACAGCAGCCCTTCTCTAGAGGCTTGCTGAGAGCGAGGGCACCAATGTGTGGCTTGTGAAGGGACATGCCAGTTCCTTGAGACAGCCCTTCCGTGTCTCCCTCCTGCCGGTCCGGGGACTTGTGTTCTTCATTCTTACCTCACTGCAGCCATGTTTCCAACTACCCATTTCATTGTCTGGATGCTGCTTCTAACTACATTTGCATTTTCTCCTGTGCACTTACCGTGTTGTTGTGGAAACTCGGGGCCATAGCCTGCGAGTATCCGGTGTCAGCCAAGTGTGATGGCGTGGTATGTGTATTTGCTCATGCTTTTATTTTGAATCCTTTCCAATGTGACATCTGCTAAAATGTCTCCCTTATAATTTGCTTGGTGATCACAGCCTTCTCATCATTCATTGAGAGCAGGACCTGATCTCACAGAATCTGAAAAGAGCTATGTGGTAAGATGCCTGTTGAATAAGACCGTAGCTTTTCTAAAGAGAATCCTTGCTGACTTCTAGAGTCTAGAGTAGAGAAATGCCTGGTTAACTCACAGAGCCATTATCTACAAGAATTCTGTGTCTATTGTAGTAGAGTGAGATGTTAGGCCAACTCCTCCCCATCAAAAAAAAAAAGCAGAGGAGTTTAGAGACTCCTCTGCCTACATGTGGGATTAAGTTAATGTATTAGTGCATGATTGGGGGATACATATTTGCATTCCTATCCTGAAATTACTCCATTTGTAACAGTTACTAATTACAGGCTTTTATGCTGCTGCCTGTTTTTTGTTTTTTGTTTTTTGTTTTTTAATATTCATACTAAATCCCAAATTCTTCTGTATCTTACCTGTTTTTCCATGCTTACATCTGGATTTCTCCTGCACTCCACTACTGGAATATCTATTTTTTTTAACCTGGATCTTCAACTCTGTTTTCTCCCTGGACTTATGTGCTTCATCTGGAATGTTACATCTCTTCCTCTTTCTTTTTTTTTTTATCCCCATGTTGACTGTTTTATGGGGGTTTCTCGATATCTCGGGGCCACCTCACAGGAAGCAGTTTGCAATGAGATCATAAACATTGCCGAAAAATCTGTTCATTACTGCAGCACTGTTTCTCATCCTCTTGACTTTCATCACAAGGTATCCCCTTCTGACAATAAATCATCTTTAATCATTTCTCAGCAACCTCAAGCCCAGCAGCGAAGAGTCACCCCAGACAGGAGTCAAACCTCACAAGATTTGTAAGTACACTTGGAAAACTTTGATTTTCATATTCTTAGTGTACTGTTGACTTTAGGAAGTGGGTTGTTGGCTGACTCTGGGAGCAGCTGTTTCAGGGAACAAGTGAATTGCTCTCGACTTCTCTGAGGATTTCTGGTTAAGGCCATTGTTTCCCATCAGCCAATGTGAAATAGGTGGTNCGCCAACTGCCTGCCACTTTCCGCCATGAGTAGAAGTAGCCTGAGGCCCATGCCCAGCTACAGCTGTCCCAGAATCGTAAGCCAAATAAACCTCTTCTCCTTATAAATTACCCAGTCTCAGGTACTTCTGTTATAGCAACACAAAGTGGACTAAAACAGACTCCAAGGGATTCAGCTTTCACAATCAGTGGCTTTGCTACTTGTGCAAGTCTTCAGACTTCTCCCGGCCTTAAGATTCCCTATTCTGCCAAAGGGCTGGTGCAAAAGTCAGATGAGGTAATAGAGCTATATGTGCTTGTAAAATATTAGTCCTTCTTACTGTATTTGATTTGTCAATCCTCTTCTGAGCACCAAATTATTTGCTAGATGATTGATTCCAGTCACTCCTTTGGGATTAAGTTAATTGAAGGATGCTAGGGGGCTTCTGTAAGCTGTGGAGGTCATGACAAGAGATTGTCTGCATCCTCTCTTTGTGCTGCATTTGACCTGAGGGTCATTAGGACATCAGCTGGAGTTTGGAAATATTTTTTTTATGAGAACTTTTGTTTTCATAAGGTGTGACCCAGATCAGTCTTTGTATACTGTAGACAAAGAATCTCAGTGTGGGATATTGAGGTTTTCTACATCCTTGCTACCCAAAGTTGGTCTGTGAACCAGCAGCATCAGCACCACTAAATAGAAATGCACAGTCCCGTGACATACCCCAGATGAACTGAGTCAGCATCTACATTTTAACAGGATCCCAGGTGATACCTACGTACATTAAAGTTTGAGCAGTCCCACTCCACAATATCCCAACTATCAACAGTCAACTGCAGCCTCAGCTTAAACAGCTGTTGTAGCCAGCAACTCACTTCCTCTTGAGGCAGCTCCTTCTTTTTTTTTTTTTTTCCTTCCTTTTTGTCTTTTTTTGTGACCGGTAACGGGATCGCAACCCTCAGTGTCGTGCCCGTACTGCAACTGGCAATGGGATCGCAACCCTCGGTGTTGCGCCCGCACCGCGCTCAACCAGTGAGCGGACCAGTCTCTATATGGGATCCGAACCCTCGGCGGGAGCGCCACCATGCTCCCAAGCGCCACACTCTACCGAGTGCGCCACCGGGCCGGCCCTTGAGGCAGCTCCTTCTATTGGTAGGCAGCTCTCACTTTTAGAAAGATTCCTTCTGTCAAGTCAAAATCTGCCTGCTGCTCTCACCCACTCAAGGTGCCTAAAATAAGTTTCATTCTTCTTAACCCCATATAGCAGGTGCTTGGAAATGTCTACTTCTTTCCTTTGTTATGTGGAAACCTTGATCCAGAGACTGGGTGGGTGGTGAGTGGAGCCCCATGGTCAGCTCCCAGGCACTTGGCAAAGGCCCAAGGTCCTGAGACATTGTCAAAGGAGCATGAAAAGGCCCTCAGGTCTTCTTCTTCCTTTATTCCTGTCACAGTCCAAGGAGGCTAGTTTGAGTGATTACAGTTTGAAGGGGTTTGGAGAACTCGAAGAGGCATCCCCAAAGGACAGGAGTTTAGAAGTGATGCCTGGATGGAAATTGGTCCTGCAGTGCATACTAAAGGATGGGGACATGTACAGTAGAGATGAACAGGAGGGGTGACATGGTAGAGTACGAAGAGCAGCTAATCAGCTTACCTCTCGCTAGCTGTGTGATGTTGGGGAATGCACTAAACCCCTCTGAGCATCTGCTTCCTGGGTTTTTAAAGAAAACAGGATGACAAACCCTGCTTGGCCTGTCTCCAGGTTTTCTGTGGGACTTATTGAAGAAGTCAGTGAGCACACTTGACAAAGTGGTCTTAGGATGAAAGACAAGGTCAAATGGGACCACAGATGAAGCCAGGAGACAAGTCTACCACTAATTTGCTGTGTGACCTGAGGGGGGTCCTTACTCTCTTTGGGCCTCTCTAGGAAACAAATGGGTTATACACAAAAGATTTTTAAGTGCCCTTCTAGAAGGCTTGAGAGTAGCTGTGGCCTGTTGCTATTACTGCATGTTACCTGGAGGGTTTCTCCAAGGACGGCTCTTCAAATATGTATTTAGAAGGACTTCCTAGAGCTTAAAATGGAATCTTTCTGGGGGAAATAGTTCCAAGGAAGGCCTGGCCTCTATAGATGGGAGCCCCGCTTGAAACGCAGGTCTGCCTGGCCAGGCTTGCACCTGTGTTTTCGTGTCAGCGTGTGGTACCCGGCTTGGTGAGTGAAGAGTGACAGTTTCATTTCTACACATATCAGGACATACAGTCCTATCTCTGGAAGCAAGTTCTGCCCTAGGAGCTATCTGTACTCATTTCATAACTCAGTGGAGTATGTCATGTGCATATTTTTCCAGGGGAAAGGTCTTGTTTGATACTTCAGATATTACCAAGGAGGTTTTCAAAAGTGTTACTGTTTTTCAGTTTTTATATGTATTGAAACATGGCAGACCTGATAGTTTTATGAACTAGTCAACAAAATAATGGAAACTGGGTTTTGGTACAGCAGCCCTTCTCTAGAGGCTTGCTGAGAGCGAGGGCACCAATGTGTGGCTTGTGAAGGGACATGCCAGTTCCTTGAGACAGCCCTTCCGTGTCTCCCTCCTGCCGGTCCGGGGACTTGTGTTCTTCATTCTTACCTCACTGCAGCCATGTTTCCAACTACCCATTTCATTGTCTGGATGCTGCTTCTAACTACATTTGCATTTTCTCCTGTGCACTTACCGTGTTGTTGTGGAAACTCGGGGCCATAGCCTGCGAGTATCCGGTGTCAGCCAAGTGTGATGGCGTGGTATGTGTATTTGCTCATGCTTTTATTTTGAATCCTTTCCAATGTGACATCTGCTAAAATGTCTCCCTTATAATTTGCTTGGTGATCACAGCCTTCTCATCATTCATTGAGAGCAGGACCTGATCTCACAGAATCTGAAAAGAGCTATGTGGTAAGATGCCTGTTGAATAAGACCGTAGCTTTTCTAAAGAGAATCCTTGCTGACTTCTAGAGTCTAGAGTAGAGAAATGCCTGGTTAACTCACAGAGCCATTATCTACAAGAATTCTGTGTCTATTGTAGTAGAGTGAGATGTTAGGCCAACTCCTCCCCATCAAAAAAAAAAAGCAGAGGAGTTTAGAGACTCCTCTGCCTACATGTGGGATTAAGTTAATGTATTAGTGCATGATTGGGGGATACATATTTGCATTCCTATCCTGAAATTACTCCATTTGTAACAGTTACTAATTACAGGCTTTTATGCTGCTGCCTGTTTTTTGTTTTTTGTTTTTTGTTTTTTAATATTCATACTAAATCCCAAATTCTTCTGTATCTTACCTGTTTTTCCATGCTTACATCTGGATTTCTCCTGCACTCCACTACTGGAATATCTATTTTTTTTAACCTGGATCTTCAACTCTGTTTTCTCCCTGGACTTATGTGCTTCATCTGGAATGTTACATCTCTTCCTCTTTCTTTTTTTTTTTATCCCCATGTTGACTGTTTTATGGGGGTTTCTCGATATCTCGGGGCCACCTCACAGGAAGCAGTTTGCAATGAGATCATAAACATTGCCGAAAAATCTGTTCATTACTGCAGCACTGTTTCTCATCCTCTTGACTTTCATCACAAGGTATCCCCTTCTGACAATAAATCATCTTTAATCATTTCTCAGCAACCTCAAGCCCAGCAGCGAAGAGTCACCCCAGACAGGAGTCAAACCTCACAAGATTTGTAAGTACACTTGGAAAACTTTGATTTTCATATTCTTAGTGTACTGTTGACCTTAGGAAGTGGGTTGTTGGCTGACTCTGGGAGCAGCTGTTTCAGGGAACAAGTGAATTGCTCTCGACTTCTCTGAGGATTTCTGGTTAAGGCCATTGTTTCCCATCAGCCAATGTGAAATAGGTGGTGGGTAAATAAAGGAGATCACATACTACTGGGAGAGAGAGACAGGTAAAGAATTAACTACCATACAAGGGCAAATGAGAGCTGTGCTGGCTGGTTTTAGTCCCAGTGTTGTGAGAGCATAGAGAAAGGAGTGGCTAATTCTGACTAGAAATGAATAAACAGGGTTGATTTACTCATTCAAAAAACTTGCTGGTTACCTCCTACGTTTTAAACACATAGGAGAAAACTGTTGACAGAGGAAGGGGCATTTGGACCAAGCATTGAGAGGCAAATTGCATTTTGAGAACTAGAACAGGGAGAAAATGGTCTTCTCAGCTGAGTGGATTGCATGTGCAAAGGCTTGGTGTAGGTGGTGTTTAGAGAACTTGAAGAAGGCCTGTGTGACTGCAGCATATAGTCCATGGAGGAGATTGAGATGAAGCTCAAGAGGTAGGGTGGGACCAGCTGATAGATTCCAGAATGCAATTGGAATAAGTTTGCATTTTATTCCGCAGGCACTAGGTAGCCACTGAAGGTTTTTGAAGTGATGGACATGTTGATCATATTTTGTTTTAGGGAGATAACGCTGGGAACAGAGTGAAGGGTGGAGTTTAGATATAAGGGACAAAGATGTTAGTTAGAAGATATTAATCCAGCAAAGAAGTGATGAGGGCCTGAGCTAGGACAGAGTGGGTGCTTTCTAACCATGGAATTGTCCACGAGACAAGTTAAAGAGGAGTACAGCAGCAAAGGAGACTAGGAAAAGGTAGCAAGAGATGCAGGCGAGGGTCTAGGAGCATTCATTTCCACAGAACCAAGCAGACAGCATCTGCTCAGCAGCACTGCCCACCTCGGGGAGGCCAAGGGCAGGGAATGAGAATCCCCTCTGCTCACCCCCGACATTCTCCTGGCAACTGGAAAAATCACTGGTGACCTCTGATGCAGCAATGTTAGTAGACAGGTCGTGGAGGATGCTATGCCAGAAAAGGTTAATGAGGAAGTTTGGTGGGGAGGGGGAGGGGGTGGGCATATAGATAAAGGGAATAGCAGGGACGGGGAAAGGACTTTTAAGGTACAGAGACTGAAGCATGTTTGTACCAGAGGAGAAGGAGCTGACAGAGTCGAAAGTGAGAAGATGTAAGTGAAGGAAGAGCCCAGGGAAGGGGTTCAACACGGCCAGGGGAAGGGACCCTTCGTTTCTCACACATGGGAACAGAGGCAGGAAGGTGAGTGGAGGCACAGAGACGTAAGTCTGGAGCAGAGGAAGATTAACATGCTGCCCCCAGCAAGCTTCCCTCTCAGGAAGTGGGGGCGGAGTAAAGAGCTTCCTGCTGAGAGGGGGGCAGCAGAATTGGCAGTGGAGATGAGGGAAGGACTCAGTGGGACATGTCTTGAGCAGTATGAGACCCATCCAAAATCAGAGCTGACTGGGGACCCAAGCAGCAAGCGTGTGGTACTTTCTCCAGCCAGTGTGCACTGTCTGAGAGTGAAAACAGAGAAGCAGGTATCAGGAGCTAATTCCCAGAGCTGAGGCTAGCAAAGAAGCTGAGGTGGAAGTTCTGGGGACAAGGCATTAAAGTGTTAGCAAGGGCATGTGTTGGATGGCCAGCCCTAGGAATCCAAGTTGTATAGGAGATGGCAGGCAAATACAGAAACATGAAAAAATGTATTCATTTACCAACTGGAAATCTGCCTGCATCTCTTAATTCCTCATTAGAGACTTTCTTTCTGGCAACCAGATCTGTCAACTTGGATAAACATGTAAAATGAAGTTGTCCCTTTGGTTTTAGCAGAGCAGCATGAACCTCTTATTTCTGGGACTGACTCCACTTACGTGTTAGTAGTCTCTCTTGCCCACACACTAGAATTCACTGACATCCACTGGAAATGGTAAATATTTGGCTCATTTGCAAAGTTTTGCCTGCTACTGTTGTGTTTCAAACTAGTGAATAAACTGAATTGTGAAGCTGGTTCTCCTTAAGTGTTTGTTGAAGGAATATATAGAAACAAAGTTTTTCCTTGTTGCTAAAGCAGGTATAGATTTTACCATAAGCGGTCAGTCTGGCTGTCTCAGCAGCTCTTTTTAGGACTGACCGAACAGCACATACCAAATGCCTTAAGCCAACTAGCAAATAAATAAAAATCTTGCCCCCCAACATCACTAGAAAAAAAGCAAAAAGGTTTCACGGTTTTCAGAAAAATGACATCCATGTTTAAAAGCAGTTAATGAAATGAGTTTAGTTATGTAAGGAAAGTCAAGGTAATTTTGCTAAACGGTGAGGCAATTGGAATGTACTTTTTATATATTTATTTATTTTTACAGTTGCCTTCTGTTCTCCAGCAAGGGTATGTACTTCAAAAAGTTCATGGAAAGATTCGTATTACCTTTCAATTCTATTTTTACACAAACTTTTTGAAGTACCAAGGTACAGTATGACCAGAATGTAATGTCTCTGGGCCTAAATAACTTCTGATTATCCTTGATAATCCACATATATTAACCTCTGTTAAGGAAAAGGCTTGGTTTACTTTAAAGGCAGGGAGTGGGAGTGGGGTGTGCTCTAGACAAAAAAGCTTGGCTAGGGCAACCAAAGGAAACTAAATAAGAGGACTGATCATGACTTGCTTGTCTGCAGTTCCCCATCCCTGTCAGTCTTAATTAATTTGTCATGTGTTGAATGCATATCTCCAAATGCTAAGTTATTAGAGAAATAGCCAATAAAACATTTTTATCCCCACTGATGAGTAGGAAATACTACTTAAATGTCGATTTAACTGAAATGAGGTTAAAAACTCATTAATCCTGTCAATGTTTGAGTCACTTAATATTCATTTTTCTCCTCTGTAGATTTAGTTACCAAGCATTATATAGCTATATACCACAGAATGATGATGAATTGGAACTCCGTGATGGAGATATCGTTGATGTCATGGAAAAATGTGATGATGGATGGTTTGTGGGTAAGAATCTCTTCATGCTTTTTTTTTTTTTTTTTAATAGTTGTGTATTGAAGGATTAACTAGGATGATGAGCCATGGAAAAAGCAGTCTGCACAGAAAGAAGAGCCTCCTCAGCTCCTGTACCACACTGTTGGGAATGCCAGGCCACCCAGTCTATGTTTGCTCCAAGACAGTGTGGCTATTACTGATGTTGGACCTAAAAACCAAATATGCCAACATTTACTGTGTGGAAGGGCAGTTGTCAGATTCATTATTGGGTTTTCATTTATGTTTCTATTGTGCATGTCTGTTTTACATTGGGAAATTTTATTTTTAAAACTTATGAAACAGTACAAGAAAATTTTGACTGAGCCTAGGTCTCTACCATGAAATGACCATATGTATAGACATTCCAAAGACCTTCTTTATTCCAGGTTTCTAACAATTTAAAACAACCTGCTTAATTAAAATGAAGGATTTGCCTTTATAGAAAGGGAGAGAAAGATCAATGCTTACTGAGATTCTGTTACAAACCAGACACTGCTTGATATACATAACTGAAGTTCTTTCAACAAACAGTCCCGTAAGAAAAGAATTACCCTCATTTAACAGATTTAAAAACTGAGGCCTAAAGAGATCTCCCAGGAAGAAAGTGGTGGAGTGAGGACTTGAAATCAGGCAGCCCATCTCTTACTGAGCCGATGTTCTTTCTCTGCAGGCATGAATGTAATGTTTGGAGCCACTGACTCTTTGCCTCATTTCCCCCATATGAATGGTTTTACCTTTATCTCCTTTCCAAAGATCTGCTCTTCCCTGACCTCTCCGGAAAAGCTTGGCTAAAGCAAAGGAATGTCAGGGCTGGGGTGGTGAGACTAGCAAGGCCTCAGCATAAATGGGAAGCCAGAAAGATTTGCCTTGTACTCACCAGCCTGGTAGAAAGCTACCCCATCCTTCCAAGGCCCGCAGAAGCCCATGGTCCTCATGACCTTTAGTTGTTCTGCTCAGAAGAAAGTCATCTGAGAAGTCAGCAACCACGCTGTTGCAGTACAGTCCAACAGAAATACAGTGCAAGCCATGCATGAAAGTTAAAATTTCCCAGAAGCCACACTGAAAAAAGTAAAATGAAACCAGTGAAATTAATGTTTTATAAACCCAGTCCATTAAAATGTTATCAATTTGAGCATGTAATCAATATAAAAAATTGTTAGTGGGATATTTTACATTATTTTCATACTAAGTCTTTGAAATCCAATGTATATTTTACAGGTACAGTACAGTTCATTTCAGACTAGCCATATTGCCAGTGCTCAGTAGCCACATGTGGCTATCATATTAGAGACCACAGGTCTAGTATGTATTAGCTATTAAGCTCTTCCAGAAGCGTTTACATTTTTTGTGAGAACTTGAGGTGTGGAAAGGGGGACCAGTTCTCTAATGGAAGCATCCCAGCAGCTGGATAAAGGAAATATTTTGGGATGATTATCTTCCTTCCACTCCTCAGTCACTTTGAAAAGTAGCCTGGTAGTCAAACTACAGATAAAATAGCCCAGCAGAACTCATGTTTCTCATCCATAAGGAAAGGTGGTAACCAGGTATTCGAGCACAGGCAAGTTCCTTACCGTCTCTGGGCCTTACCATCCCAGTTCTCTGCAACCTTCTTGACCATCCTTTCTAGGGGTTCAACTAGATGTTTTAAATGTCTAGCTTTAACACATTCTTTTAGCTTAAAAGTTTCATTTTGGGCAACCCATTGGTAGTGGCTGCTTGAGATGTGTTCCACAGTATTCTGGAGCCACATCCAAGCCAATTGGGAAAAACAATGCAGTAATCAAATTGTGATGTTTGCTGGAGAGAGCGCAATATATTTGCCATCCCAGCTTTAGAGAAAGAATCCCAAGGGATGGAACTAGATTAGTGATCCATCTATCCCCCACATGGAGCAGCCCAGGAAGGCCTTTGTTCCCAGATGGCTCAATGCTCCTGGCTCAGCAGGAACCTTCACAAGTTCAGTAACAAAGACAGGGAAGGGACTCAGTTTGGCACTTAGGCACAAACTGCTGAGAGGAATTTACTTTTGATGTATAGTCATAGTCAGTGGGCTTTTAGAAATCCTACAGTTTACAAATTCTAAATTCCAGGTATCTTCCTGTGTTGGATAAACGTACTAATGTCTCCAAAAAGGAGAAGAGTTATAAAGAGCAATGGACTGAGAGTCACAAGACGTAGGTTGAGATTCCACCTCTGGTACTTATTAAGCTGAGTTTCTTCATCTGAAGAACAAGAATATTAAGAATGCCTACCTAGCTCACCACCCAGCATTATTTTGTAGCCTAAATGAGATAAGACAGGAGAAAGTGCTTTGAAAACCTTATGCTAATTCTACAAGCTCTAGGATTGTTATCAAGAGATATTTGAGAAGAAATCTCTAAGTGCTCTCTGAACTCACATGGGCAGTCTTCTCATTTTATGTATCTGTGCGTTTTTTTTTTTTTATAGGTACTTCAAGAAGGACAAGGCAGTTTGGTACTTTTCCAGGCAACTATGTAAAACCTTTGTATCTATAAGAAGACTGAAGATTATTTTTATTGGAGGATGAAGCATAATTCACGACTGGTGTCTTTATTTGAATGTTGAGTAGGAAAATGAATGCAGCAGATAAAGAAGCAAAAGAGAGGGACAGAGAAGTATGTTTAAAACCCAAGACCGTCTAAGCTTACTGTGTATCAGACAGGGCTGAATCACGTGCTGAGGAAAAAGAATTGAGGCAAATGCGTACATCCTTAACTGCTTCTGGGAGCCACTCCAGCCTTCCCCTCTCCTCCCCTCCACCTCTTGGGTAATACCTGGAGCACATTCCAGGAGCAGAGTTAGCCAGAAATGCCTCCTCCTGTCCCAGCCTTAACCTGCTCCCATCTCAAAGGGGTCATTGAGCCTGAAGCAATCCTCAGGCACCAAGCAGATCCCCAAACGTTTTCCAGACACTCCAAGCCTCAGAATCCACTGACTCCCCTAGCCTCCATGCGCCAGCCGACCTCCTCCCCACCCCCACACTGCTGGAGATCTGCTGGGCTACCAAGGCTGTCCCTAGACAGTGGTGGAGGCCCCAAGCTGCCCAAGACTGAATCCCTCCCTGGACCTGCTAAAGTACGGGTGGGGAGATGGAGGCAAAACTTAGGTGCCCTGTGCATTCAGCCTGCTGTGCAGCATTGCCATTTGCTGAGCTGGTGGTGTTCAGACCAAAAAGCACACAAGGTTTTCCAATTCCATGGGAATTGGGGAGCAGGTAACCAGGCAGATAGGTGAGGTTATATTTGCATTTCACATAATGGAGTCAAGGAAGACCTGCAGCTCTGGAGGTCACTTGCAGTGTGTTCCTTTCCCATAACACTGGCTTTTTATAAATGGTCACTTTCAGGGCACAGTACAGCCACATTCTTTTCTGGCTTGTGTTTGGCTGGGACAGTTTGGAATTGGTAGGTCTATTCTCATAGAAAATCAAGAATGGTGTTCAGTGATTCGTTCAACATACACCCATGTATACTGGCTGCTGGGGACACTGATGAGCAAGACACACTCTAGGCTTAGAAGGGACTCACCGTGTCTCCAGGGTTGCGACTCCTAATACACCCTGATGCGGCTTCTTTTCAGAGCAGAGGTGCAGATACAGTGGCTGTGATTATGAAGCAGCTATCAGGAGGTCTGTCCTTTGTGGGGGCCGGATCCAAGGAGAGAGGCTCCTGTGACACTTGGGGTGCTTAGTCAGAATTCTTTCCAATTCAAAGATGTTTATCGGCCTCTCTCTTAGATCCCTTTGTGAGACAAAAATAGAAACAACCCATTGGGAACTCAGAGGGGATTTGGGAGACAGAGAAAAGAACTTAATCAAGAGAGACTGTGATAAGTGCTAAGAAGGGTATGAGAGAGGAAGAGATGTATTTTCCCTGGAGGGATCCTAGAAAGCATTGTCATATTTCTGTCTCCATTAGCTCACTTTTGAACAACTAGGTTTCTGGAAGAACCTTTGAGAGTAGTTTATGGCTGGAAATACTTGGAAACTTTTCCAGAGTTTGCAAACTCTCATCCTTCCCACAAATACATATCAAGGTCACAAATAGAAGTAGCAATTCTAAATGGTAGGGGTGTGTACAGAGCTCCTACTCTCTGCCGTAGTTCAGAATGACTCCAGGACCATTGTCCCAAAGTTTGGAGTCTTTACAAGTAGGTAAAATCTGTCTGCGGTGCCTCTGCCTCAGCTGCTGTCCCAGATACCCACCTTAGGATCCCAACACCGCACCAGACAGTCACAGTACCTTCACTTTCTCCTTATTCTTTCTTCAAACCTTGCTCTCAGGAAAGAAACTGCCACTGATTTATTCACACTAAAGTGTAAATGACCGATAAGAGGAATGTGTTACCTCTTCCCTGAGACATTTGTTTTTAGCTGGGACAACGCAAATCCTTAATCCCAAGGGAAAAGGCTGTAGAACTGGGGAGCAGGGGAGGAGAGGGTGTGCTTCCTGAGTAAAAAGAGCCTTCTTGATTTTCCTTAGGGCCCAGTGACAATAAGATCTATTGTTTTGGAAGGTCTGCTCCACCATCCAAGAGCACTGTTTTTTTGACCTCCTCTCTCTGTCTCTGAGGGAATATAGTAAAAGTGCATATGCACATGCATTTTGCACAGCAGCATTTCACCCATTTTGGAATGTAATTCTTGTATTGGCTATTGTGTTTCCTTGTCTTACATGCAAGCTATTAATAACACGATCTTATTTAATAGTGTTTTTGAGGGGTGCTTCTTGATTAAGTAGGTAATTTTGAACACCTCTTTAAATACAGCTAGAAAGTAAAACCAATTTGTAAAGCCACACTTGCATATGAAGTCAGGCTCACGCATTTGTATATCTCCAGACATCCAGGTATGCCTCACCAATTTGCCCATCTTTAATAAAGTCATGTGTTAAAATTTGCATCACTTCAGCTTCCTAAGTATGACAAAACAAGGAACAAAAGTTTCCAATGGCTCTTTTGTCTTCAGACATTTAGTAATATAAAGTACCTATTTTTATGCTGAAATGTTTATACAGGTTTATTAATAGCAATGCAACTAACTGGCGGCATGCCTGTGCAACATGTTTTGGTATATTAGCCATCCTTCCTGGTAAAGGCAAGCCCCAAACTACTTATCTTTTTCAGTCTCTCTGGGGTCAGTAAGAGAAAAAATCATATGCTTAAGAAGTGGGACTGTGTAAATATGTATATTTAACTTTGTATAGCCCATGTATCTATCTTGTATAGAGAAATAATTTTAAAATTTTGAATGGAAGGGGAAGTAAAATAAGGAAGTCATGAAGTTTTTTGCATTTTTATTTAAATGAAGGAATTCCAAATAACTCACCTGAAGATTTTTAGCAAAAAAATAGCCATTGTAAAGTGTTGAAATTTACAATAATCATTATTTTGGGGAGAGAAGTTGCATTTTTATTTAAATGAAGGAATTCCAAATAACTCACCTGAAGATTTTTAGCAAAAAAAATAGCCATTGTAAAGTGTTGAAATTTACAATAATCATTATTTTGGGGAGAGAAGGTAACTATAATCTCAGTCACAGTTTTTCGGGGTTTTTTTTGTTTTTTTGTTTTTTGCAGTCCTATTTATCTGCAGTAGTATTAAGTCCTATTGCTGGAATAGGTTACTACAAAAAAATATATTCTGAAAGAAAAATAACATTATAACCAGTTAATTCAAAGGATTGCCATTTAAATTACACTCTGAGAGCATGTACTATGCAGACATAGGTTTTTCTGTTCATTTATTTTTCTTTATTGTAGTGGATTGATTTGATAAATAGATGTGTTGGATTACCACATTTGCTGTACATATTATTTAATAAACTTTATTCAGAGTTGTGTGGCATATCTTTGTTCTTGCCATTCATTGTTTCCTTCCTTTGCCAAGCTTCTCAAATGAGACATATTCACGGCTGCAATTTCTCATACTCTCCTTTCCCTTTTTAATCACTTACCATTTGGATTCTACCCACTTCTTGACAACGCCGCTTCTTACCTTTTTGTCAGTAATAGAACTCCATGACTCTCTGTGAAATAATTGATTACTGTTGACAATCTCACCATTTTTTTCTAAAATGTTTAATAAAAGTAATGCACATATGTCTTTAAAATTAGCAAAAATGAAACATTATAAAATAGGTGTAATGAGTCTTTGCTCCATAAAACATGGCTATAGGAAGTGACACAGATGACACAGTGCTTAGTTTTTCTAAACCAAGTCTGGTAATGAATCTTCTCTTACTGTGGTGGCTGAAAATGTAATCTGTTCCCCACCCTGCCAGCAAAGTGTGTCAAGGCACTAGGCATCCAGTCTCCCCTGACATCCCATGGCTATGACCACCCCTATCTTGGTCTGGTGTGAGGTCTGTCCCCTAATAGAAAACCCCTAGCCTCCATCCTCTCTCCCTTGGTTCTGTCCTTCTCCACCTCCTCTAAGTCAAAGTGACAGGTGGCAATGCTGCCTCTGGGATAACTCAGGGGGCTCAGGCCTCAAACAGGCCTGGCAAGGGGTTGTCTTCCAGGACTCAGGCTCTGCTAAACTTTCTCTCAGGCCCTCCATCCCGTCCGACAAATCCATCGGCTTACCTTCCAGCTACTTGTAGAACCCAACCACTTCTACCATCATAGTCCAAGCCATTTTCTCCCACGTGGGTCATTGCATTAACTTTCGAACTGGTCTCCTGGCTGCCACCCTTGTCCCCTCTGCCCTAGTCTTGACTGAGCAGCTAGAGTGGTCTTTTTAAGTTGGTCCAAAAGCCTGTAATGGCTTCTCAGAGTGGCACAATGGCCTCAAGGCCATAGGCATGCAGGCTCCCCCTCCCCCACCGCCCTTGTCCTCATCTGCGAATTTCTCATTGCTCAGTCCAGCCACGCAGTCCTTATGGCTTCAGACTCATCAAGCATGCCCAGCTTTAAGATCTTTATGCTTGCTGTCCCCTGTGCCTGGAAGACCTTTACCCCAAGAGCTGCCTGGCTTTCTTCCTTCCTTTGGTCTTTATGTTGCCTTCTAACTGAGGCTTTCTCTGACCACTTTATAATAGGAACCCATTGTCTCCACCCCCAGCTTTCTGTCCCCCTTCTCTTCCTCTATGGTTTCTCCATAATGTTCATCACTATCTGATATTTGCCTTCACAAACAATCCTATAAGATTTGTGAGGGTAGTAATTCTGTTTTGCGATTACATGCCCAGCACCAAGAAGAGTGCCTAACGTGGCACTCAATCTTTTGTTGATCAAATGAGTGAATGAACCCCCGAGGCAGAGAACCTGGGACTCGAAATATGTTCTGTTCTACTAATAATGAAAGAGGGGAAACATTCCATTTTCTTATGGCAGCAGAAACAGAACAAACTAATCTCTCAAATTATGCTGGACTCATACAAACAGAAAGTAAAAATTCTCCAATATTTACACTCCTCTCCCCACAGAGGTCTCCGCTGACTCCTATGGATGGTGCCCTGAGCTTGCTTCTCCAAATGTACTAAACATCCTTGTCTTCAAATAAATGCTTTGCATGGTCTTATACACTTTCTTTTTCCCTTAATAGAACTTGGACATGTTTTCATAATTTATTTAACCTATCCCTTATTGGTGATGCAAATATTTGAGATTATTGTCAGCTTTTTTATCACAACAAACAATGCTGCTTTGAGTAGAATTATTGGCTCAGCAGAATCATTTCAAATCTTAGGATAGCCAAATGGCCTTCTCAAAAGTACCAGGTTATACTCCCACCAAGTATGAGTTTCCCACAAAACTACACTGTCAGCTTCTATGCAGTGCTATTCGTTGGTTTGCCTGTCTTTTCTCTGGCCAGCCCCTTCTCATTCCTCTTTCTAGATCTTCACTGTGGTTCTCCACCCTCTGTTTTCTCTCAACACATGCTCCTTCAGGGAGCAGATCCCTCACAATATAATTATGGCCCAGAGTCCATTGTATGAGGGCTGTTTCAAAGATTAAGTGTAGAAACCTAACACTACTGGTGTTTGTTGAGATATACCAAAGAGAGCTGGAACTAGCCTCAGGCAGGAGACTCAAACTTTCTTCATCTGTATTTGTCTTATTCTTGGCTCCGTTAGTCTTGTTTGGCTACATTTTCACCTGCTGAATGCAACCGTGGGAAACATGGGTGCAGGCAGCTCCAGCTTCATCCAGTTTTCTGACTAGATTCTAGAGACAAAAGGGCCTTCCTTTTTGGCTTTCCGTGAAAACATTTCCAGACCCTGGTGGTCCCAACCTGGATATTTACCCTTTCCTGGACTAATCGCTTTGGCCGCCCCACCAAAACTTCATGGAATTGGGGGGTAGGGTGTGGGGATGGGGGTGGAAAGGCCAGGAAAGGGGATGTACTGCTATAAGAAGGGGAGAAGGAAGCTGTGCAGATAATAACTCAGTGGCCGCCTGGACTTGCAGAGTTACTGTAACAAACTTTGGAAAATGCAACACTATTGTTATGTCCCAATAAACTTCAGTGTAGCTGAAGCAGGTTCTGAAGCTCTGCTAGCCAAGGTCTTGAGAACACAGTGGAGGAGGACACCCAAACAGTGGGGGGAGCCTGCATGACCACGGGGGCACAGCACAACTGTATCATGCACTAAAAATACCAAGACTCTTCTGAAAAAGAACAAAGGTTAATGTCTCAAAAGTCATGGAAGATGTTTGGGTGAGTTGTACATGGGCGTATTTGCCAAGTCTTAGTGTGTAGAAATCAAGCCTGACTCAGGAATACTTAGCTAAGTCCTTTTAGGACAAATAAAAGAAGTTATCACTTGATACAGGTAATCTGTGGAATTATTAGCTGAAAAAGTGGTTCAGATTGAAACTATTCAAGAAAATGTAAGAAATCTGTAGATGCAAAAATCCATAAGTTTTGAATGACCGCGTGACACTATGAAATCTGTCCAAGGGAACTACATTGTTCATCCAGGACACTCGCTCTGGCATGGTCAGAGGCAAAATACTGGGTAGGTTGAGTTTCTGGCTTGCTTGTTTCTGAGGTGAGATCTGACAAACAGATGAATCTGCAAAAGGGAGGTAGAGCTAAGAGTTATCTTCAAAATAGTAGCATAAGTTATGTAAATTATTATCTCAAAGGATGGCCCATGGTCCCTATGGGGTCCCCAAGCCCTTTCAGAAGGTTGTTAATGTCAAAACTATCTTCATAACAATGCTATGATTGTGGTAGCCAGCTTTTGAGAATGCCTTCAGGGTCCTTACCTGGTATTCACACCCTTGTGTAGTCTCCTTACCCATTTTATCAGGGTTGGTCTGTGTGGCCAATACAATGTGGCAGAAGTGATCTTATGTCACTTCTGAGGCTAGGTCATAAAAACCTTTGTGGCTTTCATTCGTGTTCGGGGAGAAACAGACTACAGTTTAGAACTTCTAAGTGCCAGGTATCTTGTGCTGGATAAATGTGCTAATTCCTCCAAAAAAGAGGTATTGGAAAGAGCAATGGGCTGGGAGTTGGAAGACCTGGGTTCCAATGCTGCCTCCGATACTGAGTAGGCTGTGAGACCTCAGAAATATCACTTATGGTCTCTGAGCCTGGGTTTCCTCAGGCAACCTGCCTGTCCACCACAGAGCTCTCTAGTCATTCAGTGCCTACTGTGTACAGCACTTTCCATGCATTATCTACCTCTCATACCAACTCTGTGAGGTAGGTATTATTATCTCCATTTACCTGTAAGGGAGCTGAGACAGAGGAATTCAGCCCAAGTCATTCATGCCAGTAAGTGGATTCAGTGTGACTCCAAACCCAGTGTCCTTTGATCACACTCTACTGCCTCCAAGGGACAGACAGCTGGGACAAGTCAGTAGACCAGTATATCTCTGGATCATCTAAAGTTTACCAAAAGACTAACATTTCCAAGAGTGACCTCATGGAATAAAGATAATAGGAACCATTTGATAAGCACCCACTAGGTGCTTGAACAGTAAAAGTTCAATAAAAGATCTATGTCCCTCAGTCTCCTGCCAGGGCTGAGACAACAGCAATGGCATAGAAGAAATCTTCACGTACCCCTGCTGATTCTATGTCCTCTTATTCTCTACCACTCACAGGCCTCTGAAGTGTGGTCCAGCCTCGTGCCTCTATTTTCTCACCACCGCACTAACCTCTTCATTACCTGCACTATGGCTGCCCTATGTAGTGTTAGAGATCTGCAAAGCTCGAAGGTCACCAAGAACTTTGTACTCCCGTTTTCTGTATCAGTTAAGAATGACTTCTCTGCAGTAACATATGGCCCAGCCAGTGATAGCTTATGTAACACAGATGTATGTCATTATCTCATCAAAAAGAAGACAGAGCTCTGGGTTAGTTTTTCTGATTCCCTTGGCCTTTCATGATGACAATCTGGCTACCATGGCAACTCCAAGCATCATATCCTGATACAGCTGTGTTTGAAGGCAGGAAGCAGTGAGCAACACAGGACAGAGGCTTTCTGTTTGCATGCTTCCCTCACCAGGGAAGACAATCTTTTCCAAGAGCTCCCCAGCATCTCATTGGCTACATTCATCTACGTGGCTACCCCTAGCTGCGAAGAAACTGCTTCCCGGAGGTGGACATGGCAAAGAGTCACCAGGGAAGACAATCTTTTCCAAGAGCTCCCCAGCATCTCATTGGCTACATTCATCTACATGGCTACCCCTAGCTGCGAAGAAACTGCTTCCCGGAGGTGGACATGGCAAAGAAGGTTGGGAATGGCTTGGGGGTAGCCAACCAGCAGGGAGTATCATAGACAATCCCTTGCTGGGAGCTCGCTTTTTCTTTGGCTTCTGAGAGATCTTCCTGCCTTTCCTCTCACTGTTTCTTTGAGTTCTTTTACAGTGGCTCATCCTCTTTTCACTCCCTAAATATAAGTATTCCCAAACTTCTCTCTATAATATGTCGCCTGGGCAATTTTATCTTTTTTCCTAGATTTAACCATCACCTCTTGGCAAATTACTTGTTTCAGCTTTAAAAATTAAACAAAAAACTTGGGCACATACATATTTGTCACCCAACTATTGACAAGACCTGTCCGTTCTTCCTTGGATGTTATCTTGGATTTGTCCCTTCCTCTCTGTCTCTAAGAATTCTTCATCTTACACCCTCCCACACCCTCTCTCACCCTCCCTTCCTGAAATCTCTTCTGTGATAAAATGCTTCCTATCCACAAAAGGATTGTGGATTTAGAGGAGCCTTCGTCACCTTTGGCTTGGGAGTCCGGTGGTAGGTGAATAGGCTTAAGTATTTTTGAAAAGTTTCCAAAGAATTAAAGAGGGCTCCTTAATGCAGGGCCCTGGGAGTCAAGGAGGCAGCTATGGCACGGGAAAGTGTGCCAGAGCAGTTTGTATGGAACTAGAGGGCACATTTAGGAAATTATGGGAGAAAAAGGCCAGATGAGACAAGGGAAAGAGAGGAATCCAGGAAGAGAGAGAATAGAGCTGCATAAAGAAGCATGACAGGAAGTTAAGCTTTAATCCAGGGGCATTAAAGGGTCAACCCAGAGCAGGGTCAGGCCAGAGAGAGATTAGTGACAATAGTGCCGCTTTCTAACAATGAAGTGCCCTGTGGACAATGACAGCGATCTTCCCATGACCCTGCAGAGAAGGCTTAGTCCCCTTTTTTCAGTTAAGGAGAAACCTCTCGATTCCGTTCCTCCTCCAGCTACTGCCTCGTTTCTCTAGTGCCTCATACAGCAAAACGCCTCAGAAGAGCTGTTTATCCTCGCTGTCTCCAGTTCCTCTCCTCTCATTCCCTCTTGAACCCAATCCAGTTAGGATTTTGACCCCACACCCTAACAAGACTTCTCTTCAGGATCCTCAGTGACCTTCACAGTATTACATCCCGTGCCGGATTCTCAGTTCCCAACTCCCTTGGCTTTTCTGCAGCATTTCGCACACTTGGGCACTCCTCCCGCCTTGAAGCACTTCCTCCACGTGGCTTCCAGGGTGCCACATTCTCTTGGTTCTCCTCCTACCTCACTGGCTCCTTCTCAGGCTCCTTGATGGTTCCTCATTTCCCAGGCCCACTCCCTGGACCTCACCTCTTTTCCTCCTCTTTGGTGTCCTCATCCACCCTCGTACCTTTAATATCACCTCTGTGCTGACCTCTTGCCTGGACCTCTCCCCTGGAATCCAGACTCCTATGTACAATGGCTTGAACCACACCTCCACTGAGATATCTAATGGGTGCCAGAAACTTAAATACCACCTCCAAAACTAAATCCCCCAAAGCTGCTTCTCCCACAGGCTCCCCCTTTTCAGTTAATGGCAATTCCATCCTGTGGTTGCTGTTCAGGCCAAAAAACTTGAGTCATCTTTGACACCCCTCCCATCCCTCACTTCCTATCCATCAGCAAGGGCTTTAAATACAGCTGGGATCCAAGCACTGCTCTGCTCCCACCCTGGGTCCATGCCCGCAGTGGACTTTTACAACAGTACACTTACTGCTCCCCTGTTCCATCTGTTTTCAACACAGCAATCGCAGTGTTGAAAACATAAGTCAGATCACGTTAGTTCTCTGTGCAAAGCCCTCATGACTTTTTCTCTTACTCCTACGTTCTCAGATGCCCCACAAGGCGCTGCCCTGTCAGGCCCACAGTTATTTCTCTGAGCTAAACTCTTCCTTTCACTTGCTTGGCCCCAGCCCCACTGGGCTCCTTCCTGTCTTTGAATTTACTGACCGGTAAGGGGATCTTAACCCTTGGCTTGGTGTTGTCAGCACCACGCTCAGGCAGCGAGCCAACCGGCCATCCCTATATGGGATCTGAACCCCGGGGCCTTGGTGTTATCAGCACCACACTCTCCCGAGTGAGCCACGGGCTGGCCCAGCATTGTTGGATTTTGCCATGTATCATGTTATGGTTTGAATGTTTCCCCTCCCAAATTCAGGTGATGAAACTTAATGGCCAATGTGGTAGCATTAAGAGGTGGGACCTGTAATAGGTGATCATACCATGAGGGCTCTTCCCTCATAAATGGAATTAAGACCCTTATAAAAGAGACTTTACACAGAGTTTGGTTCTCTTGCCCTTCTGCCATGTGAGGACACAGCAAGAGGGTGGCATCTATTAGAAAGTGGGCCTATACCAGATACTAAATCTGCTGGCACCTTGATCTTGGACTTGCCAGCCTTTAGAACCATGAGAAATAAATTTCTGTTTTTTATAGGGTTTGTTATAGTAGCCCAGACAGACTAAGATATATTGTTTGTTATTTTTTCCCTTGTATTTAATAAGCAATCTGTAGGAAGATAGTTTAAGACCATACAAGTATCCTGCCCCTCATCAAACTCTCACCCTAGATTTTGCAACCAATGATGATTCTTACCTGAATTAATCATTACTATGATGGTTGCAAAATGATGTTTTTGAAACTCCTGTACTTCTTCTACATCTACCAGTTGGTGTTCAGAACTCTTCTGTAAGCAAGAGCCCTCCCTTCTCATCCATCCATCCACTCACTTACTATCTGTGTGCACTTGTGGATTCTTATTTTTTCCAGTGGGTTATACTTCCTTATTATTTTAGTGCTCGACTTGTGCCACATTTGGCCAGTGGGAGTCCCTTTAAGCAGCTTTGTGTCCTTTGACATACCCCATCGCTTTATGGAGCACTTTCTTACTTTCTACATAACAAGCTCTTCCAGACTTATCTTGTACTTATCCTGCTATATCCCTGGGATTTCTCTTAGGAGTCTTGTTTCCTTTTTATTTACAAATCAAGATCTGGGTGCTGGATATACTTATTGTTCCGGACTATCTTTGCTTCTAGGCCTTTTGAGCCGGAAAACATATGCATGCAAATATATACATACATACATATACTTACAAAAATACATATACACCTACATAAATATACATACACAAAGCATTCCATATAGTTTACTTATTTATTTTATTGTTTGTCCATACACTAAAATTCTATGAGAGAAGAAATTTTTTTGTTTTGTTTGCTGCTGATTTTCTAGTGCATAGCAAGTGGGAAGTGTTCAATAAACAGTGGATTAAAAGAAAAGAAAGAAATAGCCCTGGTAGGCTAAAAAACTTGTCAAATCCTCACAGCTGACAAACAGCAGAAATCTCTCTTTTTACCAGTCTTTGAAGATACCAAATAGAAACTAAAGTTTGTCTAGGATGGTAGACGTCTTCACTGTCATTTTCCCACACTAACAATTGATTTTCTGCCCTTTTCTACCTCCAAAACGCTGTAATTTGTATTCCCTCTTTCTACCCTCTGAGATTCAGAACCTCAGGTGGTCAGTAGGTGGAAATTGAAGGCAGAGGCTAGGTGGCTAGGCCTGGGGGTAGGAGAAGAGGACCCTGAGCCCACATCACCCGGCGGTGATGGCTGAGCCCTTTCCCCAGACTGCAGTGTGATCTAATGTGGGAATGGGTGGTGGTACCCGTGGCCAGCATTGTTACTGCTAGCTGGTCTCCTGCTCTGTTCTCACTAGCAGCAGCCCTGATGCTACCGAAGGAATGACCACATGGAAGCAGACTGTTGGAGGTACTAGGAGAAAAGACAGACTCAGAGGGAACGGGTGGGGACCCAGCAGAGAGGAAGCCACCCTCCAGGAGCCCTGGCATCATGGAAACTGGCCCCGCCACTCTGTCTGTCCTTAAATTCTATAAATAGTTGGCTTCGGTATCAGCTATGGCCAGACCAGGCCAGCAGCACAGACAAACCCTAAGAGGAAATGTATTGGTGGGGGAGGATGGAGAGAGAAAGAGAGAGAGAGAGAGAGTACGAGAGAGAGAGAGAGAGAGAGAGAGAGAGAGAGAGAGAGAGAGAGAGAGAGAGAGAGAGAGAAAGCATGAGTGGAATGACATGGGGCTAAAGGAAAGCCTTGCCTGTTCCTGACTGCACACTACACCAGTTCACCAGCATTCAGAGCCCTTCCCACCAAATTTCTCAGCCTGTCCATCATTCAATAATGTTGTTCTACCAGACCATCCCCCGCCCCTCCCACTACCTTGTTCCTTCTATTTCTGCTGTCTGGCATGGTCTTTCTGCATCCATATATGCTCATACTTTTAAAGTTTATCTCAAACTCCACCTCCTCCAAGGAGGCAATCCAAAAGGCCATCCCTGAAGGGATCTAGTCTAGTTGAGTTGCTGACTCTTGGGCTATGGGTGTCCCTGCTAGTGGACACCCACAGGGAGATCTGGGAGATCTGGCCCTGGGGACCTTCATGAATTGTGGAACCAAGGGGTCTTCTGGGAGAAGGAACCTCTAAATAACCTCCTGCCCCTCCCTCCCTCTGGGTGTAAAGCCTCCAGACCTTGTAGCTCTTCCCCTGCCTCTCCAGCCCAGATTTTGCCCTGTTCTTTGGTTACTGAGTGATTTTAGGAAAGTCTCTGAATCTCTCTGGGCCTGTTGCAGGCTGGGTTCCCTGGTCCCAGAGACAGTTTAGGTTGCAGGATGTTTATTAAGGCAGGCCCTTGGGCTCAACACCTGTGGGAGGGAGCAGGGAGGAGGATGCAAGATTGGGCAGAAGAAGAGCCTGCCAATCAGCCCAACTGCCCCAACTTATCCCACGCCGAGGTCTGGAGCCAAAATGTCCCATCAGAGTTGTCCCGTGTTAAGCTCAAATGGCCAGCCTTTTACCCCCACCTAGATCAGTCGCCCCACGCAGGCAGTCTGGGGAAGGTGTGCCCTTGGGCAAGGCTGCTCTCTGCAGCAGAGGCAGTTCCTGAAGGGGCTAAACACTGAAGGCTGTCCACCTCCCAACAGCTCGGATGAGTCCTGCCATGAAGGGGGATCTGTGCAGCACCTCAGTGCCCCAGCCTTCTCCTTCTGAAGAGGGCACCATGACACTTCACTGGGCTCTTGTCTTGATAAAATGCAACAATATGTGGAAAGTATCGAGCACATAATCTGACTCATAGTCACTGTTTAGTAAATGAGGACAATGCTTATTATCGGGGTACTGGGCTAGGGCCTGCTGGGTAAACCTAACCCTTAGCCACCTTTCCTCTCTCGGGGAGAGGGTTAGGGGTGGCTCCATATGAGCTAAAGTCTCAAATTTAGACTTCAAATTTCTCTAGATGGAGCTGTATATAACGCCACAGAAATACAATAACAGAAATGAACGATGTTAATGGGACCTTTAAATTCAGGTCTCATTAGCAGATAAATTACATTTTTATTAATTCATTAATTATCTTATGAGCAACACTATTATATTACCTTGTCTTTGCGTCTTAACTTCTTCAATGTAAACATTTAATATGAGCCACCCTATCTATGATCTCAGTTTGGAATTTCTTCTTCTTTTGACATTCAGGGAAGCTTGAGAAAAGCTTCTCCACCTTCAAGAACACTGGTGCCACCTATCCAGGTGGGATGGGAGCCAGGATGCAGGAGGGCGACGTAGCTGTGGACCTTTGGCTCGCCCCTCTTTTCTTTGTCTAGTAGGCACAGAGCAGACCTCGGAGCTGCCAGCTCATCTGTTCACATCCTCACCAGCCCCAAGGGAGTGCCAACCAGGTCTGGTGCCCAGGTGTTATGGCCAGAAGCACCACGGACCATGCTCTGTGCAACCGGAATCTGAGAGATGCCCAATCCCAGGTGGCCACTTCAGGATTTCCCTTGAGCTCGAGCAGGAAGCGGGCGAAAAGAGGAATTGGGAGCCCAATTCTCGCCCAGTCATTGGTGCAGCCAGTCGAGGGTCCTGCAGCCAGCTGGCTTGGAGTGGCGCTGGGAGGAGCAGCGCATGGGGACCCAGCAAAAGAAGTGCAGACCCTAGGAGAGGAGTTGGTACAGGAGGGATAGGATCAGGTGGGCAAAGACGTCTTTGTTTGGTGAACCTCTGAGCTTGGGTTCTGGTTCTTTTTACAGAAAAGAGAAGCAAATCACTAGGATGTCATCTGACCAGGGCAGTTGCACCGGTTTGGGGACTTAGGAGGTGCTGTGTGCGCCCACACTCAGCTATGCTGAGACCAGAGCTTCTGGCTGCTCTCTTGCTGGCTGGGCTGAGCTGGGTCTTACTCAGATCCCAGAGTGGACTCCCAGTCTGGAGTCACATAGTCTTCCTCTCTGTCTCACAGGAGGGGGCCTAGCTACGATCTCCAGGAATGGGAGCTCTGCAGCTATTCCTGGCTATTCACAAGCAGTGTGGCATTGGCCAAGTTACCTGGCAAGTCCAGGGCTTGTCCTGGAGAGCAAATAAGATCATATGTAAAGCCTGGCACAATCCTAGACTCACTGTCTTCAAGAAGTGGGGCTGTTATTCCAGGAAGCAAAGTCTTCACACAGTGGCTCTGGAAGGTCCTAGCCATGGCACTCTGGGTGTGGGTGTTGCCAGCTCTGCAGAGGCCAGACTGGGGGAACCCAGCCAGCAACTGGCTTCCCACCCAGTCCACATTGTAAAACTGGACTGAGAGCTGGAGAGACCCATTGTCCGCCCTGACTCCCTAGACCACTGTTCCTCTGGCCTTTTCCTTTCCACCTTGCCTCCATTTCTTCTGCATTCTCCCTGCCCCCCACGGCAATACCCAGATGTTTAATGGAGGCTGTTTAGGTCAACAAACTTTCACGGAATGCATTATAATAATAATAAGGCAAACTGAAATTCAGAGAGGTTGCTTAAAACCCTTCGTCTAGTACTGGGCAGAAGTCAAGGGTCTGAAGGAAAATTCAGACAAGTAAGTGTTTAAGGGAAGAGAAGATTGCTGTGTTTCGGGGTGAGAGCTGGGTATTTTCTGAGTATATGCTGTGTGCCCAGCTCAGAGCTAGCTGCTGGAGGATGGAAGGGGAGATCAAAAAGAGAGATGAGGATGAGGTCCCCATCCTGAGAAAGACTAGCATTTAGTCTCCATCCAAGGAGCTGAGACCGTTTTATTGATGTTTATTTCAAAAGCTTTACATCATCATTACACAAAATTATTTTAAAAAATTCTCCCCAATTCCTTCACCCAGTACAAAGTTAGTTTTTGTACTTTCTCCTTTTTATCAATAGGTAGATATAGCTTTTATTTTTTAACACGGTGTACAAATAATTTTGTTCCACTCTTTTCAAATATTTTGAAAAAACATTTCCCTGTCTCATAGTCTTCATGATTATTATTTTCATCCCGCATACTATTCCTTCACGTGGCCATACCATATTCAGCTACTTTTCTCTTACTGGTTGATTCCCATTTTTCTGTATTATAAATAAGGAGGCTAGCGGGAGAGGGGATACAAAAAGTAATTATGATTTGTATGATGAACATACTACTAATATTGATTTGATCATCACATACTGTGCACAAATGCTGATAGTCAACTCTGTACCCCATAAATATGCATAAGTAAAAAAACTCTAAAAAAAAAATAAATAATGAGGCTATAAATATCTGTGTACATGTAGCTTTTTTTTTTTCTTTTAAATTATGTCCTTGGAATCAGTGCCCAGAAAGAAGATGGCTGACTGGGTCAAAGCGTTGACTGTTTTATAGCTCTTGCTATGTAGAGCCAGACAACCAAGAACATCTAACAACGGCGCTGTGTAGCCTCGAGCAAGTCTTCTAACGTTGGGTAGACTCAGTTACTTCATCTGTAAAATGGGACTAACTGCCCCAGCTGCCTCATACAGCACCAAATGAGATCATTCGAAAGCGCTTTTTAAACATCATTATCATTTACCAAAAGCAAACGTGAAAGTGCTGCTGACCTTAGAGTTGACTTTAGCACTTTTGAACTCGTTTGCCAAAGCGCCCAGCACGTGTTTGTGTCTGCCGCGGTCTGTCTGGACCTGCTTCCCTCTCACCTTGAAGATGCAACAAGGGAGGAGGAAATGTTCTTCAGACCATAGTGTATGCTAAGTTGAAAAGCAATGGGTAGAATTTTCCCTGCTCACCCAAGGAAAGAGAACCATATGATGCCCCAAGCTTAGGTAATCTTGAAGGATTGTCTGTCCCAACTATCTTTACTCTCTCTCTGAAATCTCAAGTCTCAATAAATAATGCAGACATCTTTCTCCTCTGCATTACTTCTTGTCGGGTTCCTCCTGGCTTCTGCTTGGGCCAGTCTCCGAAGTGCCCCTTTAGTCATGACCACCACAAAAGCAGCAGCAGCCAAAGCACTATGCACAAAAGCCAGGCTTCTAAATGGCACAGTACCGTGGTCAGCCTGAGCACTGGCTGTGCATCTCTTACTACCAACACGCATAGATGTTACCTCATGGTCAATGACACATTCTTCACTATTCACCTTCTTTTCAACTGGATGCTGGTCATTTGAGAGAGCTACTCTTGATTTTAAATTTTTGAAGAGTCCCTATCTATAAAGCTTTCTGAGGTCTGCATCTTTGGTCTTTGGGTCTGGGAAAGAGACCACCTTGTACTGTTAAGTTCTTCCTCATCTGAATGAAGACTGGCACAAAAAAGAACATTTTTATACCACTCTGTTGTTGGAGCTGGTCTGCATGACTCCTTGATCACACTGCTCTCAGATTGCTATAGGCCCCTTTGGGCAGCCCCCTGGTCCCTGTGGACCCCCTAATTCCCAGATAGGCTAATAACAGGTCTGGGGGCGGCCGGCGGGCGCGCTTCCAGTGTCCGCCAAGAAGAGGGCAGTTTTCGTTCCTTGGCCCGGGAAGCGCGGCCCGGCGTGTGGACGCGCTTTGTCGACCGGCGAGGGGACGAGGGTCCCCGCAAATCCTGCGCGCTGGGAGACACCACTTCCCCCCGCTCTTCACAAATCTCAGAGTAGCAGAAAGCAGGATGGAAACAGCCAGAAAGACCTGGAAAGTGAGGTGGAGTGGGCGAGAAGTTTACCAGGGGGATTGAGGGGGATGGAATGTGAGTGGGGTTAATCCAAAAACCACCGAAACAACTTGTTTTCTGCAATTTGCTCTTGATCCTTTGCCGGGTCTCACTTCCCAAATACCTTTCGGGGAAAAGGCGAGATTTTGGAAGGAAGCAAGCAAACCAGCCAACCCAGAGAGACTCTCTTGGCGCTTCTCCGTCTGTGGACGGTGGCCAGGCCATCATTCTGCTTGGCTCTCCCAGATTATCCGCTGAGCAGCCCTTTTTCCTCAGCGGAAGAGCGGTTCCTGGGGTGGGGGTCCTAGCCGGTGTGTGGTGGAGGTGCTGGTGCTGGCGCTTGAAAACTTAGAGGGGCCTCGTGTCTCTGGAAGGGCCGCGTTCGTTAGGGGGACCCCAGGCCCAAATAAAGTTGAACCCCCCAGGGATACCCAGGCTTTGGGCCCAGCACAAGGTCGTTGTCCCAGTGAAAGTCGCCACATTGAGTGCCTGCACCTGGAAGGGGGGGGGGTCAATAAAATATCTTTTGATTGAATGGAGAAAGAGCAAAAGCGCGCTCCCATGGCCACGCCTTGCCTAGAGGCCGCACATTCCATTCTTGGGCCTATCTGCCTGCTAAAGCTCACCTTAAACTTGTCTCCCTAGACTCTAAACATCCTTTTTTTTTTCTTGGGGGGGGGGGGGGGGATGGAGAGGGAAGGGGAAGACCCTTATGGGTCCTTTTGACTTAAGCCTCTGCCTCCAGCCACTGAAAGAGTTTAGTGGGAGGTGCAGGAGAAGAATTGGGGGCTTCCTCTTGGCTTCTCACCCAGCCACAGCCCTACCCACACTTTCTTCCAGGTGGGCCTGGTCCAGTGAGGAGGTCTTCTCTGACCATCCCACCCCCAGAAGGAACAGGCAGCCCAGTTGTCAGGCCCTGTCTTCCACCTGCCTGCCTTTTCCCACAGAGACCTCTTGGATTATTCCCAAAGGTACCACCCGTCTTTCCAGCCACCAGCCGAGTTCCTTAAGCTTGGGAACTCTGCCTTCCTCAAATCCGGACCACTGCCCCCAATCCTGGCACAGAGCTGCACCTGGCTGTGCTGGGTAAATCCTTGCAGACTTATTAATAAATGCTTGTACAGGGAGGGCATTGCCTCCACACATTCAGACTCACTTACCTCATAGTCCATTTGTCCTTGCTCTTTGTGTCTATAATTAACCTGTCAGCCCTCTCCACTTCTAAGATTTATATATGACATGGAACCTTTTTCAAGCAGTGGAAGATGTATGGGCAATCTGTTAAAAGGGCAGTTACTGCCTGTCTTTTTAACTACTTTTAAAACTCAATGCAAGTGGCACTGTGCAGGAATGATAGAATGGGGTGGAAAAACACCACACTGTGAATTCATTAGTTTGTACTATCATATATTTATTTATTTTTTATTTATGTGTACATGTTTAATGACCACATATCATATGCCAGAAACTGCAAACTCCTCAGAAATGAGAGAGCTCCATTCTCAAGGTGTTCATGGTCTTGTGAGGGAAGCTAATCTTTATAATGCCCTTGGCAGATGCTTTAATTGAAAAGTGAAAGTGACTCAGGAGGTGACATTGTCATGCTGACAGTGATATACTTGTTTCTTCATCCCATTATTCCACATGGAAAAAATGTGAGCCTGTTCATCTCATGGGAATGGGAAAGCCATTGTTATAAAGGGACCCTGGGGTGGTAATCTGAAAATTGGTCCTGGTCTGGTGTCTGTTCCTTACTTGAGCTGTACCTGGGGTGAGCCTTCTATTGTCCGAGGCTATCTTTTTATCTCTGCAATGGGGATTTGGCTGTGAGTTAAGGTATGGAAAAGTACCCTGTAAACGGTGAATAATAGTGTGGAGGTATGAGCACTGACAAAGAGTTACGTACACCTTCTGGTTGGTAGGTGTGCTACATTTATCATCCTGGGCAGATAGTTTGCTAGTATAGTTTTGTAAATGTAGACTTTGAGTCTCCACACAGAAGCAAACCATAAAATTAGACTGGGAGGGGAGTGCCTTTTATTCAAACAACCATGTTTGTTTTCTCTTGCATGAATTATTCTGGTATTGGCTCCAATCTTTTGTTAAACTGCTAATGCTTCTAAGTATAACTTTATAATCTTATGTACTTGAAATATTTTTCTTTGTCTTTTTTAACTTATTTATTGTGATGTAAAAACTTCATAAAATATAAATACATAGCAAATGATTATAAAGCAAACACCTATGTAATCACCACTCAGGTCAAGAGATACAACATTACCAGCACCCAGGAGCTCACTAAATGTAACCCCATCCTGACTTAGGTAGTCACTTCCTTGCTTCTCTTCATAGTTTTACCACCTAAATATGCATCCTGAACACCATTGCTTAATTTTGCCTGTTTTTGAACAGATTTATACAGAACACATTTTTGTGTGTGCGGATAGCTTCTTTCACTCCTTCATGTTTTCATCTGTGTTATGTGATACACTTAAAATTTCAGTACAGATTTCCAACTTGAAATAGATATAAACTAGCTTTTTTTTTTTAAACCTAGTTTCTTTTTTTTTTTTTTTTTTTTTTTTTTCCGTGTCTGGCAACGGATTGCAACCCTCAGTGTTGCCCCCGTACCGGACCGGGAACCGGCAACGGGATTGCGCCTCGCTCAGCCAGTGAGCGGCCGGTCTGTATGTGGGATCCGAACCCTCGGGCGGGAGCGCCGCCACGCTCCCAAGCGGCGCACTTATCCAGTGCGCCACCGGGCCGGCCCTAAACCTAGTTTCTCATTTAAGTCCTTGGGCTCCCTGATGATCCAGCCACACATTTGCCACTGTTCCCAGAGATTTGTTTCTGTCAGTTCCTGGTCCAAACCTACATACAGTTGTTCATCTCCTTGAGGTTTTTTTTGTTTTTTTGTTTTTTTTCCATGTCAATTTCTTACTTCCTCTAGTTGCTTTCAAGGGAAGCCTTTGAGAATCCACACCCAGGCCAAAATTGCTGCTCAGTTTATGGTGACTGTTTTCTCCCAGTAACTGACAAAAGACAGGAAGGGGTGAGGCCAGAGATAAGGGGATGCTCTTAGTTGGAGGAACCGATCTTTTGCCTCTGAGTCCTGGAGAACCCTTTGCTAAGAGCTGCATGTTTATGGTGAATGCTTGTACCCTTTGCTGAAGTATACCAAGGGGTGCTTAATAGTGAATACTCTAGCCAGAGGGTGGTTTCTGATTTTTAAGAGTTTTTTTCTAGATTCAAGTAGATTTTACATCATGTCCTAAAGGTCAAAAGAGTAGGACTTGTCTATTAGATGGTGAAAAGCAAGAAATGTCCAAAAGGGCTCATTGTGTATTAACGGCTGTTGTGCTTTACTTCCTCATTCTGTGGAATTGATCACCTGGGAAATGTTAGCTGTTCCAGTGGATCACAGCTGACCTAAGGAGAGAGAAGGGAGAGGTTGAATCAAAGGGAATGGTACGTAAGTGAATGCTTGAGCCCTCTGGCATGAAATTTTACCCGGCCATGCTATCATCATCTGACCAGATACCTTTCCCTGCCCAGCCTCCTGGATCCCAACCTTGTTATTTTTTCTCTGAGGAGGAGACAGGAGAGAAGAATGGCAGATGACTGAGAGGAGAGTGTCATCTGACCACTGGGGTCACACTGTCCTAGGCTGATCAGGACTGGGCAAAGTACCAATGAATTGCCCTGTGCTAGGACCAGGCTTGGACTGGCTTCCAAGCTGTGCACATTCCCTTGACCATGCCTCACTGTTGCTTCATAGATGGGGGGACAGCTGGTATGCTGTGCCTTTTACAGGTGGGGAAGCTCAAGTACTCACAGGTTAGGTAATTAGTTTGAATTTACATCAATTTTCATTGACCTACTTAACTTCGTTGTGAAGAAGAGGGTAGCGATCGGTTAAAAATGAGTAAAAATGTTCGTGTCAGCATACTAACTTTTAAAGGATGATTTGACTTCCAGGAGGTCTCAGGGGAAAGACTGGAGGAAGCTGCCAGGACTTCTGTATGATGCCTGGTAAAATGTCCAGGGCAGGGACTCAAGCTGAACTCTGGTCCTGGACACCTCACTGGGTGGCCCTGGGCATGTTTCATGACTTTTCTAGTGATTAATTCCCTGTAAAGATAAAATAAAATAATAAGCAAGCAATTGCAGTGGTTTTCTTTGAATATGAAAGCCCACATTTTTATTGTTAGAATTTCCCAGCCTCTCATGGCATTAGTTGTACCTTCAACCAAAAGTTGATTGAGAAAACATACTATGAATTCAGAAATACTTTCAGATGAATTTGTGTTGTTAATGACAATAGCATCTATTTACACTTGAAAGATTTGTTTGAGAAGTATTTATTGGATCTGCTTGTAATAATAACCCTAGTTAAAACATATATAGGAAAAAAAGGAGGGGGGGTAGACTGTTTGCTGTTGGGAGAGCACGGTGCTGATAACACCAAGGTCAAGGGTTCGGATCCCTGCACCAGACAACTGTCAAAAAACAAAAATGTATATAGGACTTTTTATATACCAGGAACTATGTTAAGCGTTTAACATATTCTTTCTGTGATCCTCACAAATATCTTGTGAGGTACAGTTAAGATCTCTGTTTTACAGATGAGGGAACTGAGGCGTGGAAACATTAAGTGCTTTGCCTGCATCATACAGCAGGGAGTGGTAGAGCTAGAATTTGGCTGAGCAGTGTGGCTTCAGTGCCTGCAGTCTTAAGTTCTATGCCATAATAATATTTTAATAGCAGCTAACATTTTTTGAGTGCCTGCTCTGTGCTAAGCATGCACTTGCATTATCTTCCGTACTCCCCACAGCCCACGATGGAGGGACACAGGACACAAAATTGGTACACTGCAGAGCTGGCATGTGAAGCCAGGAAGACTGACTCCCGGGCCACCTTTAGCCACTATATTCTGCCTTCTGATAAACCATAGCTATCAATATTTTATTGCTAACAATATTACCCAGCACACAGCTCTGAAAAGTGCTAGGTGTTGCAGGCATCAGCTTCTTACGCCAGGGCCTCTTGCACCCCTGAGAGTTGGCTGGGGCGTCTCTCCAGTTGCCTTGTGGCCTCAGCTCAGAGCATCCTAGACAGCAACACCTCTCCTCCCTGTCTTTCTTGAAAAGCCAGAAGCCATGGCCCCACTTGGGAGAATTTACAGTTCACTTATAGGATTCTGTGCCCAAGTGGACAGTGAAGAACAGAAGAGTAGAGGAGTTGAAGGATTGGCTGGAGAAAGGCCTGCTTGGGTGTCTAGGAGGAGATCTGGAGACAATTTGTAGCAAATGAAAATGACCAGGTACTGAACAGATTTACCCTGTGGCAGCCAAGTCAAGTCCAAAACAAAATATACTCACAAAAACCTAAGACAGAAAAGGTAATTCTTAAGTGGTTTTTAGCACCCTGTGTGACTATCGAGATTGTTATTAGCCTCATCGTGTGTGAATTGGAATGCTCATTCATAACTGAGGTCTGTGGTGTACTTTCCCACTTGTAATACACTGCCTCCTTGGTAAATACCATAAACATTAAAAATGGTTTTCTAAAGAGCCCAGTAGTTTTATAGAAGGCCATGTTCCTGACCAAGGACTCAGCCTAATTTTATAGATATGACCACTCCTATCATATCAAGTAAGACAATGAGGTCATAGATATGACCTGTATAAGATAAAGACGTCAAGGGCTGGTTGGTTAGCTTAGTTGGTTCCAGTGTGGTGCTGATAACACCAAGCTCCAGGGTTTGATCCCTGTACCAGCCAGCTGCAAAAAGAAAGAAAGAAAGAAAGAAAGAAAAGATGTCTCAAATACGTACAGATAGGTTAAATTCAGATGATGCAGTGACAATTAGCATCTATTTCTTTTTAAAAAATTATAAAAATATTCATGCTTCTAAGGCTGAACATACCCATACCTTATAACCCAACAGTTCTAATTAAATACTCGATAGAAATGTGTCCACATGAGCACCAGAGGACATGTTTGAGAATTTTCCAAATTTTCTCAATAGTCACACAGGATAGCCCCATTTTGAAATGATTCGAATGTCTAGCAACAATAGAATGGATAAATAAATGGTGGTGTAGTTATATGATATAAAGTACCACAACAGTGAGAATAAAGGAACTACAACTACGCACAGTGACATGGATCACACACACACACACACACACACACACACACACACACACACACACGATGTTGAGATAAAAAAGCCAGACATAAAGAAGTGTAAATACTGTGTAATTCCAACTGTATAAATTTAATGAGGAAATATTAATCTACAGAATTAAAAGTCAGGATCATGGCAAACCTTTGCGAGGAGGTTTCTAAAAGAAAGGATGCAAAAAGGGGGCTTGGAAGTTCAGGTGCTGCAAACAAAGTGAGTCAGAAGAGTGTGACTGAAAGAGAGTTCAAATTCCACATCTTAATGGCATATTGCAGGGCTGGGTCCTGCTTTGTCCCCCAGCTTAGAATCTATTAAATTTATACCTAAATATGTTGACACAGCCTTTAGATCAACAGAGGTTGTGCATAAAGGCACATGGCATTGAGATTTAACTTGAATTTCACATTTCTTTATTCCAGTCATGTTTTGTATAAATGCTGAATTATAACTGTCAATATTTGTGTTTTCTTTCTCACTTACTTGTAGATTTAAGGTGCTTTGCAATACAAAAACATATTTATAATATTTGAAACACAACATTTAAATATAGAAGAGGAAAGAGAGAGATGTGCCAGGAACTTTAAATCAGTTGGTTTCTGTAATCGCATACTACATTTAGCTGTGAGTTTTCTGGCCAAGGCAAAATAAGAACCATGTTGAGTTATTTAGACATCAGGATTGAAATTACTTCTATAATGTTCCATTTGCAGAGCACCTTTATGGACGTTATCAACATTATGGGGGCTGTATTATTTTTTTTTTAACTCTATTTTGGCAAGAGATAGAGAAGTACTATATTTTTTTTGAGACTGGCCGCACCGCGCTCAGCTAGTGAGCGCTGTGAGCGCACCGATCTTCCCTATATAGGATCCGAACCCGCGGTGGGAGCGCTACTGCGCTCCCAGCGCTGCACTCTCCTGAGTGCGCCACGGGCGGCCTGAGAAGTACTATTCTTTTTTTTTTTTCCCCCCTTTTTGTCTTTTTTCGTGACCAGTAACGGGATCGCAAACCTCAGTGTCGCGCCCACACCGTGCTCAACCAGTGAGCGGACCGGTCTCTATATGGGATCCGAACCCTCCGTGGGAGCGCCGCACTCTACCGAGTGGGCCACCGGGGCGAGAAGTACTATTCTAATGGACATTTCTTTCAAGGGCCTTCTATATACTTTAGTAAGAGTATAACCCCTTGATATTGTTTCTGAAGGAATGGAGATTTTTAAGGGTTAAGTATTTTTTGTCTACCTGGTGCCTTAACTTTATTTAGGGGGAAAGGATAGTCAGTATCTCCTTGATGTTTCCAAACCTGGTGAACATTAGAAATTTCTGGAAAGCTTTAAAAAATATAGATTCCTGGGTTCCACTGTGTAGACTTTCTTTGGTAGATCTGAGGTGGCCTGTGGAGCTCTAGCTACCTTTTTAACCGTCTCCCTCCAGGGATCTGATGACTAACTGGGAACAATTGCCTCACCTTTGCAGATATCACAGTTCTTCCCTGAATTACTGGTGAGCTGAATTGATTTTTGGACTGAGGGTTAGATGCCAACTCCAGAGGCAAGATTAACAATGTTCTGTGAACATTCGGAAAATTGACCTGTAGTCCTGTCCACAAGTAAAAGTCATAGAACCTTCTGAGTAAAGACAGTTTTTCCCTTAGGAAAACAAAAACAAAACCGCTGCATCAGAACTGTTTAAACTATTTGACAAATATTTGTTTAAAACCCCCATCTCTCTGAAAAGGGCAAGAATATAATTTCTCATCCAGGCTAGAACACTTTTGAGAATGAAATGAAGAGATTTTGATGGTTAACCTGGGAAAATATGTTACTGTCTTGGGCAAACCAAACTGTCTGATAATCCTAATCATAATGTGTTTCTGTGTATAATTGTGCTTTACATAACTTTTATTTATTTATTTTTTTGACTGGTAAGGGGATCGCAACCCTTGGCTTGGTGTCGTCCGCACCACGCTCAGCCAGTGAGCGCACCAGCCATCCCTATATAGGGATCCGAACCCATGGCCTTGGTGTTGTCAGTACCACACTCTCTTCCAAGTGAGCTCGTATAACTTCGTATAATGTATGCTATACGAAGTTATTACGATCCCTATATAGGGATCCGAACCCATGGCCTTGGTGTTGTCAGTACCACACTCTCTTCCAAGTGAGCTCGTATAACTTCGTATAATGTATGCTATACGAAGTTATTACGATCCCTATATAGGGATCCGAACCCATGGCCTTGGTGTTGTCAGTACCACACTCTCTTCCAAGTGAGCTCGTATAACTTCGTATAATGTATGCTATACGAAGTTATTACGATCCCTATATAGGGATCCGAACCCATGGCCTTGGTGTTGTCAGTACCACACTCTCTTCCAAGTGAGCTCGTATAACTTCGTATAATGTATGCTATACGAAGTTATTACGATCCCTATATAGGGATCCGAACCCATGGCCTTGGTGTTGTCAGTACCACACTCTCTTCCAAGTGAGCTCGTATAACTTCGTATAATGTATGCTATACGAAGTTATTACGATCCCTATATAGGGATCCGAACCCATGGCCTTGGTGTTGTCAGTACCACACTCTCTTCCAAGTGAGCTCGTATAACTTCGTATAATGTATGCTATACGAAGTTATTACGATCCCTATATAGGGATCCGAACCCATGGCCTTGGTGTTGTCAGTACCACACTCTCTTCCAAGTGAGCTCGTATAACTTCGTATAATGTATGCTATACGAAGTTATTACGATCCCTATATAGGGATCCGAACCCATGGCCTTGGTGTTGTCAGTACCACACTCTCTTCCAAGTGAGCTCGTATAACTTCGTATAATGTATGCTATACGAAGTTATTACGATCCCTATATAGGGATCCGAACCCATGGCCTTGGTGTTGTCAGTACCTGAGCTAACCAGCCATCCCTACATGGGATGGGGATCTTAATCCTTGACTTGGTGTTGTCAGCACCACGCTCTCCCAAGTGAGCTAACCGGCCATCCCTATATAGGGATCCGAACCCATGGCCTTGGTGTTGTCAGTACCACACTCTCTTCCAAGTGAGCCACGGGCCAGCTTAGAACATGTGATTTTGGACCGGCCCGTGGCTCACTCGGGAGAGTGCGGTGCTGATAACACCAAGGCCATGGGTTCGGATCCCATGTAGGGATGGCTGGTTAGCTCAGGTACTGACAACACCAAGTCAAGGATTAAGATCCCCTCACCAGTCATCTTTAAAAAAAAAAAAAAGAACATGTGATTTTAAGTAGTACTGCTTTCTAAAAGGTCCACTAGGGGAAGCCAGCCTCAGACTGGCTGGCGTAGAGGCTTAATGGGCAATGCTTTGAATGGATCTGCTTCTCTGAACTGCCATTAGAGAATATTTGTCAAATGTAGTTCCCTTAATCTCAGCAGAGCTAAGGATCAGTGGTTGTTTCTTGGCAATAACTGGGCAGTTGATGTTAGATGCTGTGTTTAAATATTTAAATTCCTTTGTTGGTTCCCATCATTTTCCAGATAAAGTTCAATCTTCTTAGCAGGAAAATAACAAGGCCCTTATAGCCTGGTCTGTGTTTACATCTCCAGCCTCATCCCCTTCCTCTCCCTTTACTTCCTGTATTTCATCCATCTAGTCCACATACTGTTCCTGTAACTTGAAATTGTGGCTTTGCACAATTTCGATCAGCACCTCCTCCAGGAAGTCTTTCCTGATTCCACCTTTAGGTCCTGTTGCCTTGTTGCTTCTAGCACAACACTCTTCAGCTGTTGTTCATGCCTGTTGATGGCAGGCACCGTCATTTTCACAGCTGTATTCCAGTGCCTTGTGTGGTTCTTGGAATCTACAAACAATAACTCACATTTTTAGAGCTCTGACAGTGTGCTTTGACTGAAGGGTCTCCTGTAATCCTTACAACAACCTTCTGATGTCAGGACTGTTATTTTCATACCTGTTGTGTAGATGAGAAGAGTGAGGCATGTAGAGGTAACATATCTCACGCGAATACACTTAGCTCACTAGTTACAGAGATAGGACTTGAACCCTGACCATCTGACTCCAGAAGCCACATCTTAACCAACAAGTTACTCTGCCTTTCAGAATGTACCTGAGGATGCCTGATGAGTGAATGAACGAGAGAGAGAGAGCGGGAACGGGAGGGATGAAATAGAAACATGCCATTATCACGGAGGAGGAGGGTTTTATCTTTTTGTCATAGCCAGTGGGTATGCATCCAGCTCTGTGTAACAGCAATATCATTTAGCTGTTTAGTTATTTAGATGTAAGTTGAAGAAAAGTGGGAGAGCTACATCATAGTCCTAGTTTGCACCATTTAGAAGTGGAATTAAATCCATCAAAAATCTTATGTGCTCAGGACTCTGGCAGCAGTGCACAGGTTTAAAAGGTTTTTACGCTGCATTATGAGCTTGTAGTGTAGAGTGGTTATACAGGTTGGCCTCCAAACAAGTGGTGCCAGCCAGGGGATGGGAGTGGGACGAAAGGTGAAAGAGACATGAGTGAATTCTGCAGAAAATGGCAATTGTTCATTAGTAGAAATCGTCATGCCTAAGCCCATTTATTCTTGCAGCAAGAGTTGTGTGATCTAATTTTATGGTCTCTGGAGAAGAAAGTTGGCAGAAGGATTTTTGGGGATGTCTACTGAATGAACAAGCCTGTTTCTTTGGAGATGAGTATGGGATTTTTTTTTTCTTTTTAAGAAATTGAAGCTGACTCCATTATAAACTTATTCTGATGGAATTTGATGGTCAGTAGGAAATGCAAATAGACAGTGTGGTCTAGTGAGTTAAGTAGACAGACTGGAGCCTGCCATGGCCTGCTGCTCACCAGCTGTGTGAACTCAGGCAAACTACTTAATTCCTCTTCCTCCATTTCCTCATCTGTAATGATGCAAATAACATTGCCTACCTGAAAGCATTACACGAAGATTGGTAAATTAACCCTTGCTAAACACTTAGATTGGGCTTGGCACATAATAAACACTCATTAACTTATATCCGTTTTTATGATTATGATTATGATTATGGTGAATAGTTGGTGTGTGGCAAGTATTGGAATCAACCATTCAAGACAGGAACGACCTAATGTTGGAAGTACAGTTCTTCTCTTGTGTTGCTCTTTTCAGTTCTGTGTTATGATTTGTGTATTTTATAAGGGGTGGGTTTACTGAGCCCCAATTTAGTACAGAGCTGTGGCATGAGTGTCCTATGGCAGGGAGTCACCCAGCCAGCAGCTGGAGTTTGTGACACTCCAGTTCCTTGTGTAGAAGACAATGGCAGACGAGTCTCCTTAATTCTGTATTTCTCATTGGCTCCAACAGTTGAGTTTGGAGCCTCTGATTGTGGTGGTGTGCTTAAAAAAAAAAAAGCGGAATTTGGAATGAGGGGATCTGGTTTCAAGTTCAGGCCCAAGCCCTTAGCTTTGTGAACTTGAACCAGTCACAACTTCACTGAGACTCAATTTCCTCATCTGTAAATTTATCTAATATGTTGGCGGTGAGGTCATCCTTATTATTATCTCAAATAGGAGATTGTATGTGAGAGGGCTTTGTCAAAGTCAAATCCCATAATTTGTTTAAATTCTTTTTTTTTTTTTCCAAAAAGAGATGGTTCATAAAAGAATGTGAACTTAATCTGTTTATGTGTGATTCCATCCAAGTCCCATCTGATGATGATGTCTTCTGACTTTCTGGGATTTCCGTTGGCTTCCCATCAGCTCGGCTAAAAAAAAAAAAAGAAAAGAAAAAATGAAAGAAATAAAAATGAAAGATAGGCTGGCTGGGCCTCAATTACTTCGGGTCTTAAGACTGGTTCTAGCAGATGTCTTCTGACTTTCTGGGATTTCCGTTGGCTTCCCATCAGCTCGGCTAAAAAAAAAAAAGAAAAGAAAAAACGAAAGAAATAAAAATGAAAGATAGGCTGGCTGGGCCTCAATTACTTCGGGTCTTAAGGCTGGTTCTAGCGTGTCTAGGACATGTTGGGATATACTTAGCAGAACTGCCTCTCCCACAAGACAGTTTGAATCAAATGCTGGCAATTCCAAACTTCTTAGCAGTTGAACATGAGAAAGTTAAAAGAAACTTCTATTTTATCTTCTCAACCCCCAACCGCCCTAATCTCATTGTTTGAGTTTTGTGAATGGTCATGTTACAGGGTAATGATGTTGAGGGAAATCATTATTTGATTTTTAAAATAAAAATATTTTTGATATTTTTGAATTATTAATTATAAAGGATAAAATGAAGCAACCTGTTTACATGTTTAACAATGCTAGATAGTTTAGATTCAATCAGTCATTTGACATATTTTTATTGCGCCCCCGCTATGTGCCAGTCACTGTGCCAGTCACTGGGGATACCATGGCACCAAAGACAGACAAAATCCTGCCTTCACACACCTTACCATTTAGTAGGCCTTTAGACATTAAACAAGTAAATCTACAAAATATATTTACAAACATAATGTGACCAGTGCCATGAAGAAGAACAGAGTGTATTAAAAGAATGACAGGGAGATATAGCTTAGATCGAAGGTCAGGGAGCACCTCTCTGAGACGGGTCATTTAAACTGAGATTTGAAAGATGAGAAGTTAATCAGGTAAAAGCAGGTGCTAAGGTCCTGAGGTGGAAATGAACTAAGGGAGGCTCTATAGCTAGAGCTTAGGAGAAGTGGCATGATGAGGGTGGGGAGGGAGGCACTGGCTTTAGGGGCCTTGTTAAAGATTATGTATTTTGTCCTATGGGGACTGCTCTTTAACACTGGTCATGAGAAATGAGTTCGATTGGACATTATCCTCCTTGATTCAGGCTGCTCTCTTTAGAGTTTGCTAATCTAGCACCATTGTCAATCCCAAATATAATAATGCCATTAAAAAAAATGAGCCTGCATTGTCCCTTAGAAAAAGCGAAATATATGTGAACACACAGCAGATCAGCCTTCTTGAGAAGATGGATTGGAAAACAAGAGGAATTTGTTTTACTCCGTGTGCTGGGTGACTCAGAGGCCAACTCCCCAGTGTTGACCGAAACGAGAGCAGCCTGTGCTTGCCCGTATAAAATGTCTTGTCCCAGTGGCTGGATGAGAAGAAGGTCTGAACCTTGGATTGGGGATTTTCATTTTCTAAAAGCTAGATCTCTGGTAAACAGATGATGGGAAAGCCAGAAAGGAAGGTTAGGAGGTCAGGATCTTTGTACTGGTTTCCACATCCTGCCACATTCCTGGAGAGTTTTGCATGATAAAGTCATAGTATGTTCAAGCTGGAAGAGACCTCAAGGATCAACTCATCCATCACTCATCTTATGGGGTCGGTGCTGATGGGGGGCAGTGGGCCATGACAGCGGCACCAACCCCAGCCACCCTGTAAGGGTTTGTGTTTTCAGTTTGGTGAGGGCTGATTGGAAACTGGCTGCTGAAAACTGCATCAGATATGGAGGCTTAGGGCCTAACTCACATGTCCTGGTTTGGTGCCTTGAAGGACCTCTTACCTGTAGTTCAGACTTATGGAGATACACAGGTGTTCACAAGATCTTACTCAATTAGAGCCAAGGAGTCATGGGCCTTCTGGGGGAGGCCAGAGCCCTGTGGACACTGGGAGTCTGGGGGTGTTAGCACCATCCTGCTCCTGGTGGGCTTAGAATTCCCATCCAGGAAGGTCTTTTAATGTGGAAAAAAGTCATGAGCTTACCCTGGGATGGTGATAGAAGTATTGTTAGCATACCTTAATTTAGAAAATACCTAATAGCAAAAAGTTACTCTGAGGTTAGTACTACTTCAAAATGAGTTTGCACTTCATTGTAACAGCATTTGTATTCACTTGAAAAATATTTGAACATCTGTGTGGGAGACATGCTATTTATCCAGCCCACATGTAATGCTCAGTAGACAGATGATTTGGGAACCCGTTGCAGTAATTGACTGGCTTCCCCCCGAGCATCGGTGGTGTGTAAATTTGCAACCATACTACTATGCTTTAAAATATTCTTTATTGCATTTTTTGATTACAAAAGTAATTCAAGCTCACTGTAAAAAGCAAATACACTACAGAAATGTATAACTATGAACAATTTAGTGTGCAGTGTTCCAGTTTTCTTCTGTGCATATGACATATTAATTATTAAGGTTTTTATAGAAATAGGATGTTATTGTACATATTGTTCTCTAAATGTGTGTGTATTTTTTTTTTTTTAATGTAATTGATGACTTATTTTAGCAGCAAGATTCAGTGGGAAGAACACTAGGTCTGGTCCAGGATTAGTGTCTTGGCTCTGTGATATACTAGTTGGATGACTAGTAATATAATAATATACTAGTTGTGTGCTCCTGGGTAAGTCACAGATCTAAGCTTCAGTTTCCTGGTCCCTAAAATGGGGACTGATGTTTGCTCTCCTTTCTCACGAGGTTGTTGTAAAGATCCAGTAAGATCATACATAGACAAGGACTCGTTGTAAACGATAATGTATTACACAGATATGAAGGATTATTATATAAACTTATGATTTCAGCCCTCTTTCCTTTTTAAATGGTATGATCCATATCAGTGAATACTTAACCTGGTGGTAACTTACTCAGTGGTTTCCTTGGATGCAAATAGTAACTAGCCTGCTCTCCCCGTTTTTTCTAGGTCACTCCTGGAAGCAAGGCTGCTTTAGCTAATTTATGTATTGGAGATGTAATCACAGCCATTGATGGGGAAAATACTAGCAGTATGACACACCTGGAGGCTCAGAACAAAATTAAGGGCTGCACAGACAACATGACTCTCACGGTCACCAGGTGAGGCCCATGGAAATGTCTGTTCATTTCTGATCCGGGAGAAGGTGCTTGTGGGCGGGACTGCCTTCCCTATCTTAGAATCCCACCCCCAGCTCAGTGCCATACCAAAAGGTCTGTGCTATTGGAATTTCAGGTTACTTATTTTCCTGTCTAATTTTCTCAGTGCTTTCTTGTAGTGTGAGCTTCTTTCTCTCAGATATCTACATTTTCACTGGATCCAGCACAATTAACCAAAATTTCAAGGAAGTAAAATCTGTTCAGTATTATCCAGTAAAATTTAATGAAAAGTTCTTCCTGGGAACCACTGAGAATCTGCTTCGGATGCTGCTCCCACCGCACTATTCTGAGCAGTGGGCCTCATGCCAGGAGAATACAATAACTGAGAAAGACTTCAGCACGTTAGGCAAAGTGCTGAGTATAACTTTAAGTACACTACAAGAGAGGAGAGCTGGGGTTGAATGGAAGAGGGAAGAGAGTGGCCTGGGAGGTGTAATTAGGGTAGAATTTCCATTATTCCTTTGTGTAGTCTTGGAAGGGGTACTGCAAGGGAATAATTTCAAGAGTGATTTGGTTCAGTCTTCAATGGCTCCCTGTTTCCTGTCAGATCAAGTTCAGATTCTTCGTTCTGATCATCTGTGAACCTGCCCTTTAATGTCTCACTAACGTTAACTTCCACAGCTCTTCGTCACAAACCCTTTACTCAAGTTCCCATTTCTGAAGTAGGTTTATCACTTTCTCCTACCTTGTGACACAGGATTGGCAGGAGAACCAAGTATCGGAGAACACGTCAAAATACTATATGCACTTCAGAGCCCTACCTACTGGGAGGTGCACTATTTTATTACTACCCCCTCAAAAGCACATTTACCTCTCATTCTCATCTCTGTTTCTATCTCAGCCCAAATCGTCTCCTTCAAGCTCAATCAAGACATTCATTCATTCACTGATTTTTGATTCACTTACCAATAAATTGAACAGGTACATTTTGTATATGTCTGGCACTGTGCTAGGCACTCTGACAAATAACAAAGATAAGTATGAATATTCTCTACCTGCGAAAGAGGAAAAAGCTACCCTAATGAAAACTGAGACTATACTAAGTCATTGCTGTGTGATTGGTACAAAGAAAATCCTTTGCAAGCTCAGAAAAGGAGGCATCACTTTCATTTGGGCAAGGCAAGCTTCATGGATAAGCTGGTTGTTTGGTCTGGGCCAAGAACACTGGGCCGAGATAGAGGAGAAGCCTGTTGCATCTTGAACAGAGATGGGACAACATGTGGCACCCTCAGGAACATGGAGGAGGCCATATGGCTGGTGTTAAGTATCCAGAGTGAGGATGAGGCTGGATGAAGCCAGGGCAGCTTGGGAAGCCATCCAACATGGACACCATCAGATTGGGATTTTTGAAAGATCACACTGGTTGCAAATGGAGGGTAAAGCACGGTGCTAGTTCAGAGGCTAGTAGTCTAGGCAAGACGGGACATTTTTCCAATCTGTTTTTAGTATATATTATTTACTTAGCATGAATGAAATAACAGTTTTGTTAATCTGTTGCAGATCTGAACATAAAATCTGGTCTCCTCTGGTTGTGGAGGAAGGCAAGCGTCATCCATACAAAATGAATTTAGCCTCTGAACCCCAAGTAAGTATTTGTTCATCCTTGCCACTCCTCAGCACCCAGCCCCGGAAAGCCCTCTGCCGCCCCTCAGCACGTTCCTGTTGTTCCCGCCCTGGAGGCTTCCACTGTCACTGCTGGGCTCTGGCTCTTGTTCAGTTCTTCCCGTAAGGGAAATGTGGAGGAAAAAGCTGGAAAACCCCAGGGCAGTGATGCTGAGGCCCAGGCTGGAAGTAGGGGATAGGAAGGCGATAAGGGAAGCGGGTGGAAGCCTTCCTGTGAGAAATAGGGTTGGCAGGACCATAGTAAAAACAAAGAGCTGACTGCGCTTATTATGGGTTTCAGATGCAGATGAATCATGCCAAGGATGAAAATAAGTTTAGGTCCCGAGGCCTAGAGCCTAGAAGAAATAAGGGGAAATTTAATAGTAAGCTCTGCTTTCCCCACCTCTATACCCCTATCTCATTTTCATGAGCCCTGGGGTGGGAATCTCTATTTTTGTTACAGTGAGACTTCAAAATTACTAAAATAAAGTGGAAATTAATATGAACTTATTAATAGTCTACTCTCTTAAGATCCCATATTTGTAAATAAATCTCTCAGTAATTAGATTATGGGTGATTTTATTTCTTCCTTTTTTGCACCTTCTAAATGATCTACAATGAATGAATATTTTTGAAAGAAGAGAAAAAAATGTTTATAACATCTTTGTAAATATCTTCATGCCTAACATGCTACGTTTCACAAAGTATGTATCTGTTGGTTAAATGAATGACTTATTAATGATAAATTGATAAGTAAATTGAAAATGGCTTTTGGAAATTTTAGACTGGGTTGTGATTATTATACATTTAGCCCCAGTGGAAGATTTGAAATTTAATTTTTTTTCTGAATTTGGGACACTTCAGTTTTTATGGTGAATTGAGATGTAATTGAGATAACATATAGCTACTATTTTTTATACATATAACAGAAATTGAACTCACATGGTATATTAATTTGTGTAAATTGAGTGGTTGGATATAAGCCATATTTTCTCAAATGGCTACCATTAAAATTTAAGAAATGTAATCACACAGAATTTTTTCCACTAATATGATCAAAATCATACTTAAAAATCCCAAAAGTCACTTAAAGGATAATTTTGCACCTGCCATTTCAAAACTGACATGAACATATTCTGTTAAACTCTTGTAAGGAGAGTTCATAAAATGGCACTCAGTCTATAAACTGGCAGTTGTGCAAACTAATTTAAAACATGCCACAATTAAAATCAGTTTCCCTGGGAGTGCTCAGCCACTTCATTAAATTTACTATATATGTTAAATTTTAATGTTAGGTTTTCATATATTTTATAACACATAAAGAATTATTTTGTTTTAATTTGGTCTGTCTGAAATTCTGGTTTTCACATAATTAAGGTAGTCATTTAAATTTCAGTTATATTTTTTATTTGTATTATGCTTGAATTTTTATTTTAAACCTGTAATTTAGTTACCTGTATTAATCTTTTGAAGGTAGTTCTCTTCAGATTAAAAGGATCTTCAAGTACTTTAAAATCTAACTTGAGTACATACATTTTTTGATTCCAGTAATTCTTTATTCATATGAAAAACTTCCCAGCCCTGATTTTCCCCAAATCTTCCACTTCCAGTCATTCTAAAGTAGAGGATGAAAGAATAAGAGCAGAGTTCATCTATAATAAAAAGATCTGTTAGTTCGTGTAATACAAACCAACACCCCAGCTTATCTGAGGTCAGCATAGTTACACACCTAGTTTGTTTCCTCATTATTGAGTTTCCTTGGAGACTGATAAATACAAAGCCCAAACAATTACATCATCCTTTCCAAAAGGCAAGCCCCGAATCTGCCTGCCTTCTAGAAAGACCAGTATTCATATGAGGGTAGAGATATTCCTTTTATGTGCAAACCAGATATGTTGAAAGATTCTCTGTAAAGTGAAAATCAGAATTTCCTGCCGAAGTTTCCATTGACTTCCGTTCTAATTGGAAATGTGTTTCTATGGAGGGAGAAGGGAATGGACCCTGGTTGAGTATCTGCCATGTGCCACGCACTGTGCTTGCTGCGCTAATATGTCACACTAAATCCTATGAAGGCTTTGTTTTCTTCATTTTAAAGATGAGAAATGGGCTCAGAGAGGTATAACTTGCCCATGGCCAAACAGGAAGTAACAGAGAAAAATTTAGCCAATACAGGATAAAAAGGGCTCTTCTGGGGTGCTCAGCATCCTGTGCTGCTCCTAGGCATTGCTGTGGAGATGACAGAGAAAGAAAGGTGGCTGTCCTGCCTGCAGCCATGTGTCTGCCCATAGTGCTATAGTATATGTGGGTGGGAGTCTCAGGCTGCCTGTCTGTAATTCTGTTGCACTCTTTATGTCCACAGCCTTTAATAACTACATATGATTCCTTTGAGTAATTGTGTCATAAAATTTACTTAACTATTCTTTGATTACTCCTGAAACTTTTTTCTTAACTAGTTATACTTCTCCTTTTGTGATTATCTGTGCAAACTTAGCTTTTTTCTAATGCAGATGATGTCAACTAAATGTAATTTATACAGTAAAACCTCACTGATCGAGCCACGGGCCGGCCCAAAACCTCACTGATTCTGACATGTTAAAGAGGAAGCCTGTCTGAAGAGTGAAAAAGAAATCTTAATTATAATAATATTTCCATGTTGTATTTTATTTTTAATTAGGTACACAATGGATTAAGCTATTTTCATGCATAATATATTCTAAGAAAGCATGAAAGACTCGAAGCATTAACAAAAAGAGAAAAATATTAGAGCAACAGAGGACAGGAGCTCTTTTGGGGGCAGCTATTCTGGGCCTGGGTGTAAGAAAGAGACCAGGGTTCAGGAAGATTTTCTGAGGAACCCAGAACATACAACCCATATTGAGGTTAGCAGGCTGCACAGAGCATGTGTTGCCTGGATGCCATGGGTTGGTCCAAAACACTCATGCAGAAAGCACTTTGCTAATTGAGTCATCATGAAAGTAGTGATTTTTTAAAAAAGGAATGTTAGTTTAAAAAGTGTTGGGCCGGCCCGGTGGCGCACTGCTATAGTGCGCCGCTTGAGAGTGCATGTGGTGGCGCTCCCGCCGAGGGTTCGGATCCCACGTACAGACCGGTTCCCGCTCACTGGCTGAGCGAGGTGCGGGAGCAACACCGAGGGTTGCGATCCCGTGGCCGGTCCCGGTCCGGTACGGGCGCAACACTGAGGGTTGCGATCCGTTGCTGGACACGAAAAAAGACAAAAAGGAAAAAAAAAAAGTGTTTGGGGGTGTTTGTAAAGAATCTCTGAGATATTGTACCTGGAGTAGTTATTCACCAGGCTCCTGGCAGGTCCAGGGTGGGGGTGGAGCGTGCTTCCTCAAATTACAGCAAGAGGGGAATGACAACGCGAGAAACTCAAAGTCCTTTTCTGCAGTTCCTCTGGGTACTGCCCCCATTGCAGGTATCCTCTGACCTTCTATCTAATTAGCTAATCTTTCTCCCACAAGAAACAATAGATCTTAATTCCCTTTACCCTCCTTCTGAGGACTGAGACAGTCTCTGCCTAGTGAGCAGCTGCTTCCTCCATGGCTCCACAACCCTCTTATCTTGCTGGTCTAACTTGCTCACTTCTGGGGAATTTATCTCCACCTTTTATCATCTCCTGCTCTGCACTGACTGCAGTGTCGGCATGTTCCCCTCCGCCTGATACCTTAATCCCTCTGGAATGTGTCCTGAAAGGGGGTTTCAGCTCTGACAGCCCAAGGCATCAAGGTGGGTCCTGCCCAGAGGCACCCAGAGGAGATGAGGCTTTGCTGGGCCTCAGGGAAGAATCAGAAGGCAGGGCTGGTTCAGAAGGTGTGAGCCTGCACAGGTGTCTATCCTGTGAGACTTCCCCATGGTTGCCCATGTGTCTCAGTGTGTCGGTCATAGTGCCTCAGCTAGTTTGGTGTTGGACCAGGGCCATTGTAGCTCAGCTGGAACACTTCTCCCTGGCACTCAGCCTGCACCACCCATCGTGGAGTGCACGTTGGATACCCCCTTGATTTCTTCCCTGATCCCTGCTTGCAGGAGGTCCTGCACATAGGAAGCGCCCACAACCGAAGTGCCATGCCCTTCACTGCCTCGCCTGCCTCCAGCACTGCCCCCCGAGTCATCACGAACCAGTACAACAACCCAGCTGGCCTCTATTCTTCTGAAAACATCTCTAACTTCAACAACGCCTTGGAATCAAAAACTGCAGCCAGCATGGAGGAGGCGAATGGCAGACCGTAAGTAGGCCAGTGAGATCTCCTCTAGGCCAGTCCTGGACAAGGGTTTTAATACCAGAACCAGTTTTGTTCAGGCAGGTGAAAGAAGGTTGAGCTACTATCCCAGGGAGCAAAATGTCTGCATCAGCAGAGTACTTTCTGTATTCATTTTCCATATCTATAAAAAGGGGACAGTACCTCCTGCCATGTAGGGTTGTTGTAAAAATAAGAAGTAGTGTGTAACGTGACATGCCCAGTACCGTATCTGGCATTAACAAGTCATTTAACCCTCTGGAACTGTTGTTATCATTGTCCTGGTCTCTGTGGTCATTATCATCTCCTAATTGACCATAGCCCCTCCTTGACAGTCCTGTTGCTTCTGAGAAGTTCTTTGGTGTTTCTGGTTGGGGAGTATTTGAGAGAATCGAGTGCAGTTTGTGTTTGCGTTCACCATCTGATCTGAGCAGAGGAGAATTATTTCATGATGAACAGTTTTGTTGAAGTAGTGCTTGCTTCTCCTCCAGTGTGGACCATAAATCGTAGAATGAAGAGACGTTCACAAGGCTATAAATGCTTGTCTGTAGGGATAGGTTCTGATCTGGAGACAGAGGCGGGCTTAACTGGGTATGAGGGGAGGCTGCAGGTGGAAAGGGCAGAGGAGGGAACGTCTTGCTGGGGAGCGGTGAGTCATGTCCCCTTCTGTCACACACTGTTTGGCTGCAGCTGCCTTTGAGTCTTAATCAAAAGTCTCTTGGACCTTCCCAGCAGAGGGGGCCCAGTGTCTGTTCCATCCTAAACTCTTTAAGGATGAATCCAGAAACACTGGGAATACCAGTGGCCTGTGGCAAAGGAATTGGGTTAGAGGATAGAGATTAAGAGTTGGAAGGACCAGTTCTCTGGGTGAAAAGGGGATGGACTAGGTTGGAAGTTGCCACCTCAAATGCCCAAAGGTGGCAGACTGGATAAGGAAACAAAGGCGGGCCTCTGCGGGGATGCAGAGTGGCTGGTGGCAGCTGGACAGCACATGCTTCATCCAGAGGGGGCAGTGCTCCTCAGCTCTGTCCAGAGCTGCATGCAGGTCTCTGATTCCCATTTATGCCGATTATGTTTATTAAAACAGAAGCAGGAAGGTCTCTTTTTATCTGAAATTTTCTGATTTTTAAATATTGGTGACATTCAAATTTTGTTGGAAAACACCGTGTGGTCCAAACTTGTCTGAACTCTGAGGATCTTTCCCATTTGGAATCCTCAATTCTGGTATTAACTCTGAAGCCCACTTTGCCATTCAACTTCTCCCCAATTCACAGTTAACAAGATTCTGCCCAACTCATAGAGTAATTAAATTGTAAACCGATTGCTTCAAATGCAGGTTAGGAGAGTTAAGATACCACAGGTTCCAAATTTCTTAAATGTTTGGAAAGGACCATTGTAGGAGCCTTTCTCAAGGGCTCATTGGCTTTGTCACGCATATCGTCTCCCCTTCCCCAACAAAAGAAAGACAGACGTTATTGGGTACCCACTGCATGGAGATCCCTGTGCTCAGTATCAAGAAGACACTGATTTCTTTTTAAATTTCTTGGAGTTTAATAGGGCACATTTTTTGCTGTGTGACTCTGGCTTTAGAAGTTTTTTTTTTTAAAGATGACCGATAAGGGGATCTTAACCTTTTACTAGGTGTTGTCAGTACCACGCTCTCCCAAGTGAGCCACGGGCCAGCCCTAGGAGATATTAAAGTTTACTGGCTCTTACCACATTAACGAAAGCAAAGTGGCCACTACACTTCTTCCCCCAAATTCTGGTTGCTGCAGGGCCTTACTGGTTTGAGATGATGGTGCTGTTAAAGGTGACTGTGGGTGTGTTTTAGGTATCTGAGAAAGAGCACCGTGCTAGCCCCCCAAGCTTTCCACAGACACATCCTGAAGGGAAGCTTCCAAGCAGCTCAGTGGGGAGTGGTGGAAACACAAAAGGCTGGGATCCTTGTTTTTTGCTGCTTTGGTGCTGGGGGAGGCTGAGAACGTGACCCTCTCTTACTGTCCTGGAGTGGAATGTTCTGTGATCTGGATTTAATAACCCAGGAAATGACACATCCTTAATTGAGAGAGCTGCTATGCATTGGGAGAAATATGTGCCTGGGAAGTATTTTTAGTGTGGCCTTGGCTATTCTTCCTTCATTAATGTCTTCTTTCTTCTTCTCTCATGCTCTTTGCTTGCTTCCTCCCCCACAGTCTGAAACAGTGAAGTCTGAAACTGTCTGGAGACTATTCAAGCCTTTCCTCCAGCCCCTGTCCCCTCCTGTCACAGACTCTTTGGCTGCAGTGGCCTCTGAGTTTTTATCAAAAGTCTCCTTGCATATTTTCTCAGCAGAGAGGGCCCCGCTTCTGCTTCATCCCAAATTCTATGAGGATGAATCCAAAAACAGTAGGAATACCAGCAGGCCAAGGCAAGGGAGCTGCCAAACCGGCCATGCTGCCTTTTGTGGGGGTCTATTTTTTTTTGCTGGTCTATTCCCAGTATATTCTCAGCAAAGAAAGATTCTCCTGTGAACCCAGTAGTCATGGGTAACCTTGCTGGCTCAGTCAGCACAAGTCCCAAGTGCTCCTTCACCCCCACTGTTTAGTCTGTGAAATTCACCAAGGTTCCAGAATTGGCTCACTACATACTTTGCATCTGAGGTCATCACACATTCCCTGGGGCTCGCCCTGGGTTTCTTTGTCCCATGCATTTCAGAGCATTGTGGTGTGTGTAGGGCTGTCTGTTTTGTGGGTCTTCACAGAGCTGTGTCCCAGTCAGACCAGAACAGAGTCAGTGCTGCCACCTGGGAGGGCAGGAGAGGTGGTTACTCTGCCTCCCCTCCTCCCAGAACATGCAAACAGCCAAGGAGGAGGTCGGCAGCAGCCTTTTTCTCTAGGTCAGTTCAATTTAACAGTCATTTACTGAGTGCCTACTGTGTACCAGGTGGGTGAAGGAAATGTTGCTCAGTTCAGCAGAAAGCTAGCACCTTCCCTCTGTCCTCTTTCAATTGAATTTAGAGGCTCTGGTCAAAATCTGGTAATTCAGAGGCTGGATTTCATTATTAATATGATGCTGCCTGATACTTCCTAAGGCTTTGTAGATACAGGGACCTGAGCCTTGAATTCCAGCTCTCTTACTGGCTGTGTGACTTTGGGCAAACCATGTAATTTTCTCTGAAACTCAGTCTCCTGATCTCTAAGGTAGAGCTAATACTAACTACCTCACCACCAGGTTGTTGAGAGAATGCAGTGCGATGTGTAAAAAGCACTCAGCATGGTGCCTGGCCCCTGGCAGGTGCTCAGTAAATGCTAGTCATTACTGATTTCACTGCCCAGGAGGAACTCCATCCCCATCACTTCTGAGTATTAGGGACTCCAGAAGGGTGGAAGCTTGTAGACAAATGTTATGGAGAAGATTTTGCTACAACTTAAACTTTTTTCCCAGCATCATAGCTTAAGTTCAGGCAGCCAGTTTAGTTAATTGACTTCCTGGTGGAGTGATGGGCTCTTCATGGTATAATTGGTTGAGCTCCCGTAATCAACACAGTAGTCCCAAGATACTAGCTCTTCCAAATTGTGTTCTCAGGTATTCTCCCCAGAATGAGGCATATTTCTAAGCAAGTGCAGTGGAGATAAAGGGATGTATTGTTCTCTATTCAAATGATATCAGAGGGATTATATTAATCCAGACTCGTTCAGAGCTGGATCAGAAGAAAACCTCTATCATGGAGGTGGCTGTTTGTCCCTCGAGCTTGCCTTGCAGCCCACAGAGAACTGGCTATAGTGTCTGGGTGTGCCTCTCTCTTCTCCTGGTGCCCTTATTTACTGCTCTGGCTTCTTATCACAGGACCAACATCTAGGCCTCTGAAGACTAAAATTTAGGGAACATTCAAGCCAGGCTCCTCTTCTAAAAATGATTACATAGGGTTTCCCAGAAATGAATTTATTTTTGGTGAACATTGGGATAACAAGGCTGGGGCATCTCAGACCCGGGTTCTCATTTCTTGAGATATGAGATATGGACAATTTTTCTGAGTTAGCCTACCTCCTTTATCCCCACATACATAAAAAACAGATACTAAAATCTCCTCTTCATTATTTCCAGTTAGCACTTAACTTCCACCATTTGGAGAAAAGATATCTTAAAATTAATTAAACTTTATTTTGAGATAATTGTAGACTCATATGCAGTTTTAGGAAATAATACAGAGAGATCTCATACTTTCCTTTACCCAGTTTCTGTCAATGGTAACATCTTGAAACTGTAGCGTAATAGTATCAAAACCAGAATATTGACATGCATACAGTCAAGACAGAGCATTTCCATCTCCACAAGGGTCCCTGACGTTGCCCTTTTACAGCCACACCCTCTTCATTCCTATCCCCATAGCCTCCCTAACCCCTGGCAACCGAGTCATCTGCTCTTCAATTCTATACTTTTGTTAATGCAAGAATGTTAAAGTAATGGAATCATAGAATATGTTACCTTCTTGGATTGGCTTTTTTTACGCAGATTTTTCAGGTTTTTGTATGTATTAATAGTTTTTTTTTCTTTTTTCCTGTTCTAAGGGTTTGTCTTTTTTTATTGTGGTAAAAAGCATATAACATAAAATTTACCATCTTGACCATTTTTAAGTATACAGTACAATAGTGTTAACTGTATGCACATTGTCGTGCAACACATCTCTAACACTTTTTCATCTCACAAAACTGAAACTCTATGCTCATCAAACGAGTCACCTTCTCTCCCTCCCCTGAAACGCTGGCAACCCACTATCCTACTTTTTGTTCCTAAGAGTTTGGCTATTTTAGATACCCCGTAAAAGTGGAATCATGCAGTGCTTGTCTTTTTGTGACTGACATTTCACTTAGCATGTCCTCAAGTTCCATCCATGGTGTGGCATGTGACAGGATTTCCTTCTTTTTCAAGACTGAATAATATTCCATTCTTTATTTTTTATTTTCTTTACCTATTCATCTCTTAATGGACATTTAGGCTGCTTCCACCTCTTGGCTATTGTGAGTAATGCTGCAGTGAACACAGGTGTGCAAATAACTCTTTGAGATTCCTTTTTTAATTCTTTTGTGTGTACCCATAAGTGAGATTTCTGGGTCATATGGTAATTCTGTTTTATGTTTTTTGAGGAACCTCCATACTGTTCTCCAGTAACTGCACCATTTTATATTTTCACCCACAGTGCACAAGGGTTCCAATTTCTCCAGATCCTTACCAACACTTGGTATTTTCTGCTTTTTTGATAGTGGCCATCCTAATGGGTATGAGCTGATATCTCATTTTGATTTGCATTTCTCTAATGATTAGTGATGTTGAGTATTTTTTCATCTGCTTGTTGAACATTTGTATATTTTCTTTGGGAAAATGCCTATTCAAGTCCTTTGCCTATTTTAAAATTGGGTTATTTGTTTTTTATTGTTGAGTTATAGGAGTTCTTTATATTTTCTGGATATAAACCCCTTATGTTTCCTTTGTGGTGCAGAAGTTTTTATGTTTGATGTAGTCTTATTTGTCTATTTTTGGTTTTGTGTTTTTGGTGTCATATCTAAGAAATCATTGCCAAATCCATTGTTATGAAGTTTTCTGCCTATGTTTTCTTCTAGTTTCAGGTGTTACTATTAGATGTTTAATACATTTTGAATAAATTTTTGTATATGGTGTAAAGTAAGGGTCCAACTTTATTCTTTTGCATGTAGATGTCCAGTTTTCCCAGTGCCATTTGTTGAAGAGAGTATCCTTTCCCTGTTTGTGTAGCCTTGGCACTCTTGTCAATCATTTGATCATATATGCAAGGGTTTATTTCTGGGCTCTCTATTCTATTCCATTAGTTTATATGTCTGTTTTAGGCCAATACATCTGTTTTGATTACTATAGCTTTTTTTTTTTTTTAAAGATGACCGGTAAGGGGATCTTAACCCTTGACTTGGTGTTGTCAGCACCACACTCACCCAGTGAGCTAACCGGCCATCCCTATATGGGATCCGAACCCGTGGCCTTGGTGTTATCAGCACCACACTCTCCCGAGTGAGCCACAGGCCGGCCCATGATTACTATAGCTTTGTAACATGTTTTGAAATCAGAACATGTGAGGCCTCCAGCTTTTGTTTTTCTTTCTCACGATTGTTTTATTTGAGATCCTTTGAGATTCCATATGAATTTTAGGATGGTTTTTTCTATCTGCAGAAAATGCCATTGGGATTTTGATAGGGATTGCATTGAATAGTTTACTTTGAGTAATATGGATATTTTAAGAATTTTAAGTCTTCGAATCCATGAACATGGATATCTTTTCATTTACTTGTGCCTTCTTTAATTTCTTTCAAGAGTGTTTTGTAGTTTTCAGTGTACAAGTTTTTTGCCTTCTTAGTTGTTTTTTCCTAACAATTTTATTCTTTTTGATTCAAAGGTAAATGAGATTTTTTTAAAAAAATTCCTTTTGGATTATTTATTGTTGATATACAGAAACAGAACTGATTTTTGTGTGCTGATTTTGTATCCTGCAACTTTGCTGAATTCATTTATTAGTTCTAACAGTTTTTTTGTGTGGAATCTTAAGTTTTCTATGTAGAACATCATAGCATCTGTGTAAAGAAATAATTTTACTTTTTCCTTTCCATTTTAGGCAGTTTTTTTTTCTTACTTAATAGCTCTGGAAAGGACTTCAAATACTATGTTGAATAGAAGTGGTGGAAGTGGGCATCCTTGCCTTGCTCCTGATCTTAGAGGAAAAACTTTCAGTTTTTCATCATTGAATATGATGTTAGCTGTGGGTTTTTCATATACGATCTTTATTATATTGAGGTAATTTTCTACTATTCCTAGTTTTTTGAATGTTTTTATCAAGAAAGGGTGTTGAATTTTGCCAGATGCTTTTTCTGTATCAATTGAGATGACCATGTGGATTTTGTCCTTCATTCTGTTGATGTGATGTATTACATTGATTGATTTTTATATTGGGAACCATCCTTGCATTCCAGGAATAAATCCCATTTGGTCATGGTGTATAATGCTTTTAATATGCTGTTGAATTCAGTTTGCTAGTATTTTGTTGTGGACTTTTGCATCAATATTTCATTGGGTATTTTGGTCTGCAGTTTTCTTTTCTTGTAATATCTTTGGTTCTTGTATCAAGATAATGCTGGCCTCATAGCGTGAGTTTGTAAGTATTCCCTCCTCTTCAATTTTTTTGAAGAGTTTGAGAAGGATTGCTTTTAATGTTTTCAAAAATATTTGATAGAAATCACCAATGAAGCCATCTGGTCCTGGGCTTTTCTTTGTTGGGATGTTTTTGAATAGTGATTTAATTTCCTTATTAGTTATATTTCTGTTCAGATTTTTTATTTCTTCATGATTCCATCTTGTTAGGTTGTGTGTTTATGGGAATTTATCCATTTCTTCTAGGTTATCCAATTTGTTAGTGTATAATTGTTCATAGTAGTCTCTTATTATCCTTTTTATTTTTGTGGCATCAGTTGTAACGTCTCCTCTTTCATTTCTGACTTAAGTAATTTGAGCCTTCTTTTTGTTTCTTAATCTAACTAAGGGTTTGTTTCTTAATCTAACTAAGGGTTGATCTTTTTAAAAAACCAACTTTTAGGTTTGTTGATTATTCCATCATTTCTATTCTCTATTTTATTTATTTCTGCTCTAATCTTTATTATTTCCTTCCATTTATTACTTTGGGTTTATTTTTTTCTTCTTTTTCTATTTCCTTGAGGTATAAAGTTAGGCTGTTGATTTGAGATATGTTTTCTTTTTTAATGTAGGATATTTTCATTGGAGATAGGATTCTGGGCTGGCGGCCAGAATCTTTTCTTTCAGCACTTGAAAATGTCATGCCACTTCCTTCTTGCCTCCATGGATTCTGATGTGAAATCTGCTGTCATTTGAATTGATTTTCTCTTCTAGATAAGGTGTCATTTTTCTCTTGCTGCTTTGAAAATTCTTTAAGTTTTCAGAAATTTACTATGATGTGTTTTAGTGTGGATTTCTTTGAGTTTATCCTGTTTGGTATTTGCCCTGCTTCTTGGGTTTGTAGGTTTATGTCTTTTGCCAGATTTTGGACATTTTCAGCCATTAGTTCTTCTAGTACTTTTTCAGCTCCACCTTCCAGGGCTCCACTGCTTCACTGACATGATTTTAGATCTTTTATATAGTCCCATAGGTCTCTGAGGGTCTTTTCATTGTTTTTTTTTGTTTTTTTTTTTTGGTTCCCCCTGCTTGGGCCCCCATTTATTTTCTTCTTTGTCTCTGTTATGTTACTGTTGAGCTCTTCAACTCTATGTTTTATTTTGGTTACTTTATTTTTCAGTTTTAGAATTTCCATGTGGTTCTTTATATCTTCTATTTCTTTGCTGAGACTTTTTTCATTTGTTTCAAGTATATTTATAATTGCTTATTGTGACTTTTTTGTGAAGACTGCTTTCTAACATTTCTGTCATCCTGGTGTTGGCATCTACATCTACATCTCTTTTTTTAGTTTGAGATCTTCTTGATTCTTCTAAGAGAAGCGATTTTCAATTGAAACCTGGACATTTTTGTTATTATGTAGGGGGTATACTTGATCTTATTAAAACATCCTGTTTTTTACTGGCTTCCTTTGTGAGTACTGTTGCAAGGCAAAGGGTATAAGGTTGCTGCCTTGTCACTATCAGGTGGGGGTAGAAGTTGAGCTCCCCCACTCTGCTTGCATTGACACCTGAGGTTACTGGAGATTGCTTGATACCGCTGGACTAGGGGGGGAGTTCTGGCCCCCACATGGCCTCCACTGACACTACTGGGGGTGAGTAGTGGCCTCGTTACTGCTGAGTGGTGGTGAAAGTACTGACTCTCCATGAGACTTTCTTCATTACACCCAGGTAGGGATGAAATGTGGGTCGTACTGGGTTTCTCTTATGGCCTCGTTACTGCTGAGTGGTGGTGAAAGTACTGACTCTCCATGAGACTTTCTTCATTACAGCCAGGTAGGGATGAAATGTGGGTCGTACTGGGTCTTCTCTTACACTACCCAGTGGGGTAGCTGGGGCACCTCATTATAGCCTGGTGAGGGAGGAAGTCCAGACTCTCCAGTTTGCCTTTTCTGGAGTTTGGCTGGAGTAAAGTGTATTGTTTCAAAGTTTTGTGTCTTGATGCGATGCCCCTTTCTTGGTCATTTGGTCAGGGAGAGGAGACTTCTCTTGGGACTTTTTTGTCTGTGTCTGTTACCCTTTGCAGGTTGCTGCTCTTAGCTCCATGTCTGGGAGATTTGAAGCAAAAAGAAAACCCAGGGAACCCACCACTATGTCCCAAGTTCCCTAGCTAGTCTGCCTTCTTCTGTCCCCCTCTCAGAGTCTTCTTATGTTTGTTTTATGTATAATCTCCAGGGTTTTTTTAGATGTATTTGTGGGTGAAAAAGGGAAAAATATGCCTACTTTATCTTTCTGGATAGGAAAAAGATTTTTATGAGGAGATTGTCTTCTCCTGTCTGGATGCTCCTTATAGTTCAAGTAATCCCCCTTTCCATCCCAATCTTTGTCTCACATATAGGCAGTTTTATTAAAGAACCAAATTTACCTAGTATGTGAATAAATGACCCCATTAAGGTTGAATCAGCAGTGGGAGTTTTTCTTTCCTGGCTTTTTGGTTTTAGTTATGATTTATACACAAATTAAGTTGCTGCCACAGGTGATGGCTCAAGTTAAAAAAAAATTAAGTAGCCCCTGTACCCCACCCTGGTCACTTAATTATTCTGATGGAGTACACTTTTATCTCAGGGTTGCTGTGCTGATCCATGTCCCAGGGCCATTAACCTGCTGTTTTCCATCCACCTTGACTTCCCAACCCTCACCCTAACTGCTCTTTTGGCTAGAGCAGGCCTATGTGATTCATGAGTTCTGCAGGCTCAGCCTCCAAAGTCTTATTCTGGGAGGTTGGCTTAAGGGGAGTTTCTTCTTATGTTCTAAAGACCACTGGGATCCTTAAATGCCTGGCTATGTCGTGCACCTCATCAGGATGAGAGTGGCCTGGCTGTAATATCCCCAAGGAGACAGGCCCTGAGGTCAGGGTCTGAAATAGAGGGAGAAAATATTAAACAGTTAGGAAACTGGTGCACATCAGCTCCAACTGTGAATCAGGGAGAAACAGAACTTGGAAACTTTGTGTAAAGTATAGTTACTCCAAAGGATTTAAATTTTATTAAACTCTTGTATTTTGTTATTAAACTGTAAAGAGTAGGTTCCGAAGAATGTATTTACTTCAGTGTCCCACCCTCAAAACTTTTTTCCTGGAGACTCAGTTGGGCGTATCAGGTTTTCTGAAGCTATATTACTGTAGAATTCTTTCTTTCATTGTTGTCATTATATATAAAAATGGGAAAATTGTTTTGCTTCATTTCTTATGTCTATTTTTGCCCTAAGTATTTTTTAAGATATTGTGGTATCATGTCAATGTCTTATAGTCTAATGTCTAAGACTTAATACTTTAGGTCTTAGAGTATTAGTATTATTATTATTTTTATTAGCCTTTATTTTTATTATTATCAGCAGGTAGAGGGAATAAGGAGATTACTCTCCTCTCAACCCACAGCTATGCACAGAAGCAACAGAGTGGGGGGTTTTCACCTTGATAGATGGGTACTAGATTCTCTGGTGAAATATTGAAGACCAGTTAAAATATTATTTCTGAGTTAGGTGTATCAATGCTTCTAGTAAGGTAGTGGATATTGAAAGTGTTTTATAAATTGTCCAGTGGCATAAAGATATCATCATTACTGAGAATAAATAGAAATTGGTTTTCCCTCTTTTTTTTTCATCATGGAAATACATTACAAGGTTGTTTGTTGGAAGAATATGGGATGGCCCTGTGGTTTGGGTTCTCTCATTTTTGGTGTTTTCTTGGTGGCTTTCAGACATAACATACACGAAAGAAGAGGAAAAATTCTTCCCAAGAACATTCCATAGTCTGATCTTGATTTAAAAATAGTTCTCAGCATAATAGAAAAAATATTTATGGAAAATAACATAACGTATTTATTATAGGGCAAGTTCCACGTTCAATATTCAAAAGAGTTAGGCGTATTACTCTAAGAACAGAGCGAAAGATGAGCCAAAGGAAGACTCCTGGCTAAAGCAACTCCTTGAGGTGGGCCCATGGCCTTCCCTGGGGAGGTTCCCCTGGTCCCTGCAGATGGAGGGAGAGAGACAAAGGCAGAGAGTAGCTGGTGCGGAGAGGACAGGCAGAGATGGCTGCTTTCCCTTCCCCCAATTGCAGCCAGCAAGAGTGATCAGCTGATGAGTCTTTCTACTTAAATGTTGACCTTCTGTGGCAGCAGCGAAGCATATGTCACTCTCTACTGTGAGAGCATGGCTGGAGTCAGAGGGAGTTACCTGGAGCTTCATTGCTGCCATGGACTCTGCTTCCATCTGGGACCTGAGCACTTATAATGGCCCATGAGGCTGCCCCGGCTGCCCCAGAGGTTTTCTCAGAGAAAGAAGGGAGAAAGAGGAGAGGGAGAGAGGCGAGGTGGGTCACTTAGGGAAAATTACTTAGGGAAAACATATACCTTGATTTTCTTTTTAAAGTGGAATGTGAACTAATTACACCATGGGTCGTGGGAAATGAGTGAATGAACATAATTGTTATAATTCGTTTATAGATGTAAAAGTGGCTTCAGACCTACAGAGAGGCTTGTGAGATTTGCTGAGGAGAACCATTCCTGGCCAGGTCCTGCGTCCTTAAAGCTGCGAGGCAGGCTGGTGGACTGGATGGCATATAGCTTAATTACTCAGGGATGACAACTTGTTTACATACAAACGCCTCCATCTGCATTGATAAATTGCTTCAACAACAATTCATCTGATATGTGCTCTTTGGTTCTACTTTTTCCTAGTGTCCTTTTTTCTCTTATGAAAAAGCAGCCTAGGAAAAAGCAGCCTAGGCTGAGAGGAGTGAATGGGTCTAGGGCCAGGTTGCTGGGCCGCCCATGTCCCGGGCACAGCACTTGGAGGCTGGCTTTCCTTGAGGGCCCGTGAGCCTGCAGGAGCAGGGAGGGAGAAACACAGAGGGAGGAGGCACTGTATGAACTGGACAGTGCTCATTACTTAACTGACGACACCTGCTGAGCTCAGGCACTGAGCCAGGCCTGGGCATACAGATGGAGAACAAGACAGGCCAAGTTCCTGCTTTCATGGGGCTTACTTTCCAGGGGGGAGACAGACAATATGGAAATAAACGAATACAAGTATAATGCATGGTGAGAGAGTGTTACATAACATGGAGAAAGATGCAGTGGAGTGGTGGGGTAGAAAGTGACGGGGATGGAGATGACTGTTTTATGTCAGGGTCAGGAAGCCCTCTCTGAGGACTGCGTCTGCGCAGAGACCTGAGTGAAGCGTGGGAACCGTGGCCCTGTCTGGGAAGAGCATTCCAGGCAGAGAGCGCAGTGAGTGCGGAGGCTGGAGGCAGGCACAGCATGAGGGCTGGTCCAGCTAGAGTGGAGTGAGCAGGGACAACGGGATGGGAGTGCAGATGAGTGAAGCGTGGGAACCGTGGCCCTGTCTGGGAAGAGCATTCCAGGCAGAGAGCGCAGTGGGTGCGGAGGCAGTGGGTGCGGAGGCTGGAGGCAGGCACAGCATGAGGGCTGGTCCAGCTAGAGTGGAGTGAGCAGGGACAACGGGATGGGAGTGCAGGGGGAAGATGGGCCACATCTTTTTGGCCTTTCTCCTTTTTGTAATGAGCATTTACTCTAAAGGAGTTGAGTTTGATTCCACTTTTTTGTAATGAGCATTTACTCTAAAGGAGTTGAGTTTGATTCCACTTGTGTTTCATTATTAAAACTGTAAATACCTGGTTCTAAGTCTGATGAGAGTACATTGAGCCGCACGACACAGCCTGATTCATGTGTTTAAAATAACCCTCTAAATTATGATTGAAGTTAAGACTGTCCTGAGAAAGGCAGCAGAGGGACACGTTACACAGCTCATCAGCCGTGCTGGTGAGCGATGGCAAGGCTCAGACACGGGGAGTTTGGGGTGGAGAGAAGGGGTCAGATTTAGGATAGATTTTACAGGTAATGCTGGCGGGCATCTACCTCCCTTTCCTCTCCTTCTTGAGCCCAGGCAGCAAGGGCCTCCTCCCTTTGGTAAATGGAGCCCCGGGGGAAAGAGGCCCTACTGCTCTGCCTGTCTCATCCTGTTCTGGGGCACCTGGACTGACAGGAGGAAGGTGTGGGAGGCAAGGCCTGGCTTGCCTAGTCCCTGGGCCTGAGCACTTTATGGTTTACAAAGCATTTGTGTATTTCATGCTTGCCACCAGCCCTGTAAACTAGGTAAGGCAGGTACTGTTATGTCTGTGTTATAGGTGAGGAGATCTGAGCTCCTTGCTGTGAGAACTATGAGGAGGTTATAGAGACAGGGAGAGCACTCTGAGGTCATTGGGAATGAAGAACACTGTGATTTCTGCTCTAGAGAGGACTGCATGAGGCCTGTGCAAAGGAGCCGAGCTAAGTTTTAGTGGTCGGGTTGTTGTTGACATTTTCCCTCTTCTAAATTTTCTCTTGACATAATGTTTATGTAATTTATTTATTTTTTTTTAAATTTATTTTTTAATTTTTATTGAATCAAAATTGATTATATATATTTTTGGGGTCCAATATTGGAATATGTTAATCAAATCAATATTACTAGCATATATATTGTTACAAATCGTAATTATTCTTTATGCCCCTTATCCAATCTCTTCCCATCCCCCCTCCCTCCCCCTCCCCCTCTAATTACCCTAGATTTCTTTTCTCTTTCTGAAAGAATATTGGTTACTCTGTTGATTTGTTGCCTAGATGATATGTCCAAATCTGAGAGGTGTGATCACATCCCCCATTATTATTATAGAGCAGATGTTGCTTCTGTCACTCTGAAATGGGCTTTGTGGAGAGAGACATCCTCTTCTTTTGTCTCTGCTGGTGACTCTCCTTGTGTCAGTGCACTCCACTGGCTGGTGGACCATCTGCATGGTTGTTGTGGCATCTAGCCACTTTCACGGCAGCCATGGTCATTGTGGTATCTGTGGTTGTCCATCCACATGGAGGTGATGTTTTCGGCATGCTCCTTGGTGCTAGCAATGTGCCAGGTTGTGGGAGGGGGGTCTGTTTCCCGGCTCTAACCCTCCAGTTCCCGGAAGGGCCCTGAGGTGCTGGTGCGGTGTGCCTGGTTGTGGGAGGGGTGTCCAATCCCTGGCTGTAATCCTCGGGTACCTTGGTGGGCACTGAGGCACTGGCATGGTGTGCCTGGTTGTGGGAGGGGGGCTCAGTACCCTTCTCCATGCGTTGGGTCCCTGGGCAGACCTCAGGCACTGTCGCAGTGTGCGTGGTTGTGGGAGGGGGATCTGGTCCCTTTCTTTATGCCTCAGGTTCCCAGGCAGGCCCTGCGGTGCTGGCATGGTGTGCATGGTTGTGGGAGGGGGAATCTGTTTGTCCATGCCTTGGGTCCCTGGGTGGGCCCCGTGGTGCTGGCATGGTGTGCCTGGTTGTGGGGGGTGTCTGGTCCTCGGCTCTATATCCCGGGCCCCCACATGAGGCCCTGTGGCATGTTGCTGGTGTGAGTGGTTATGGGTGGGGTTCTGGTCCCTGGCTCCATGCCTTATGTCCCCTGGCATACTCCAAGGTACTGGTGGTGTGCCTGGGCTGGAACTAATTTTTTGTCCTTTGCTTCCTTCTAAAATGGGGAAACCTCCTGTGGGAACAAGTACTTGAGCTGTGTTGAACTAAATTGCTGCTTTGCTGCTGTTTCCCTAGGGAAGGCTTTCTGTGCAGCTCAGGGTTTAATGGTTGACCTTATAAGGACTTCCCACTCTCAGAAGAGTTGGTGCAGCTGGGTTGTGTAGAAACTCTGATCGGGGCTTGAATTTTTTTATGAAACCGCACCCTATGCAATTCTATATTCCTGACTAGTCTCCTGTGAGTGGTCCTATGTTGATTGGGGGGTGTGCTGGCTGTCCTTGCTGTGACCCAGTGTTTTCCTGGTGGCCCTGTCTCCCCCACTGCCCGTGCTCCAAACACTTCCCCTGGGGTGGGCCCTGTGCTGGTCCCTTGGGATGAGTCACCAGCCTCTGAATGGTTCCCCTTTTTCAGCTGTTCTGGCTCCTTGCTGCTATGTGGGTCCACAGGAACCCTGTTAGTGATCTTGTTGTCCTGGGGGTCAGCAAGGCCCTCTTCTCCCCTGCCACCTCCGAGTAACTCCATCTGAAGGGTACAGCTGTGGCCTCTGCTGGCTCCTTCTCCATGCACTCGGCAGCTCCAGCCTTAAAGTGGCTACAGCCCAAAATGCTCATATAAGTTTTTTCGATCTCTCATTGTGGCTTCTCCTGCCTTCACGAACTCTGTAGGTCTCTCTTCCTCTTGCCTTGAGCTCCAGTGGCCCCAGCATGGGTGATGTTACATTTTTATAGTTGTAAATTGGTTGATTTGCAGGAGAAATTGACGCTGAGGACCTTCTATTCTGCCATCTTGACTGGAACTCCTTGTTTATGTAATTTAAAAAGAAGTAAAGCATTCCAATTCCATGGAATTAGTCCAAAAAGTAATTGAATTACTGAAACTATTTGGAAAAAGCATCTTTGATATCCTACTCAGAGCTGGCTGCTGCTTCAGTGTAGACGCCTTACCATGTTGGCAGTGGGTTTGTCGCTGAGTTAAGAAAACGCTTTGTCTATTGGCATCATTTCTATCCATCCTTTGAATCAGGGTTGTCTTTACATGGAGTGGGTGCCTGGTGAAGTTTTTCCTAACTTCTGACATAGCCTAATGAATTTCCAAACATTCTTTACAGCCTAGATCATTCTCAGCCTCCCGGTGGCCTTGTCATCACCCAAGAATCTGAAGTTTACAAGATGCTTCAGGAGAAACAGGAGTTGAATGAGCCTCCAAAACAGTCCACGTCATTCCTGGTTTTGCAGGAAATCCTGGAGTCTGAGGAAAAAGGTAATCATCCCTACCTGTGGTCAGAGGTTCTTGTTGAAGGTCTGGAGTGGGTGTTAGGCATTGCTGAAACACAGGTGAACACAGCCTAGACAAAGTGGAAAGAGCTCAGTGTGCTTCGAAAGGCACGGGCTTCTAAAAGGTTAAAACTCATAATAAAAACAGAGATGGAGAGCATGCCCTCCTGACCACACCTTCCTGCCTGGGTCTTTATTTAAGATCCTCCATACCTGGCTGACTGTTCCTGTCACATGTGCATATGGTCAGAGTGAGCTGGACTGTTGTGGGATTCTGTTGGTTTTTACCTTGGTAATTTTTTTGGTTTCAGCCCCCATACCATGCTCCTGTGGTGGGACAAATAAGAGTGGTAAAGGCCATGGGTGGTGACAAGCAGAATGAAAACTTCCCTTTGGGGCCACATGTTTGTTCTTGCTCTAGGATGGATGGCCTTTGAGGGTCCAAGAGCCCCCATTGTGGCCCCATCCTCATTCTGTGACATTAGGTAAATCTCTGAACCTTTCCATGCCTGTTTTATCATTTGTCCATTGAAGATAATAATTCTTTTCTCTAAGACCATTGTGCAGATTAAATGTCATAATTTGTGCAAAACACCCATCAACACGAGTGGCACATAGTAGGTGCTTCTTAATTAGGAAATAATTTTGATGTTAGAAACCTCATCCAGAGGCTCCCAGCTCAGCCTTAGCACGTCCGTGGGAGGAGCTCTGACGTCCGAGGCACTCAGGGCCACCGCAAGTGGTTCTACACATCTCAGGAGACAGTTCTTCTCATTGTAGACATCATATACCATATATCTATTATGATAATGTTCAAGTGGACAGCAGTGACGGTATCTCATTTAATAACAACAGTGCGTTATGTAATTGGTGACAGGTGGATGTGTTGAGGAAGGGATGTTTTTTCCTCCTTTTCATAAAGGTGGCCTGTGAATCAGCAGCTCACAGGCTCCCCTGCCTCCCAGGGTGTTGTGGATCAGCGTGTCCTGCGACTCTCCTGATCACCTTTTTCTGGAGGGTTGGGTTTTTCACCCTTTATTCATCCCTATGTGCCCAGCCCTCCCCACTCTGTCTGTCCCCTTCACTGAGGCTCAGGCACCTCACTGGAGTCCTGCCTTCTACTGCTCTCTCTTCCTCTTCCCAGTGCACCCACCTGAGAGGAGAGAGTTGGTGCTCCTGGGGCACCCATGAGATTCTCAAAGTGAGACCTGCTTCACCATCAGGGGGCAGCTAGGGAGGGTCAGAGCTGAATGCCCTCTGGAAGAGTGACCTCCATCCTCAATACCATCAGCTGGAAATTTGGCTTCCTGGGAGTCCTTCCTGAGTTGAAGTTCTCTTCAGAAAACTCCCAACACCTGGGCTTCCTCTCCATGTGCGGGTTCCTTAGCAAGAGTGGTGTAGGAGGGTATGTCAAAATGTTCATGGAGAGATTCATGTTAGCTTTTAACTGTATTTTTCCATGAATTTTTGAAGTACCCTCGTATACACATGTAGGAGCATAGGGGAAAAAGTGCTTCTTTTATACTAGAGATATGGTTCTACAAGCAACGCCCCCCTTTGCTTGGAGCACCTCAGTGGTTGGGAAGTAATGAGCCATACTTTGTATTAAATTCCAGTATTAGACCTGACTGACAAATGACCTGGGGGCCAATCCTTGAGGATGACAGCTTTGTCAAACATTTAAGAAACCACTACTTATTTTACTCTAAGTGGGTGTGAAATCCTTCAATTAAGAGAGGCCAAGTCAGTCCATCCCAGCCCCAACCAGCACACGGACAGATGCTGCACAGCTCACCTGGGCTCACAGAGAAGGACCTGAGCATGGAGTTGGCAGCTCCATGCTCATCAAGATCTGGACTCTTTATCCTGTGTTCTGTCAGCCACACCTGTGACTTCCATTCTCAAAGCTGCCTCGTGGTCCTAGTTGCCAGCTGGTTCTCCAGCCATTATGCCCACTTGTAGGCACCTGGGAGGAGAAAGGGGGACAAAGCTATCTGGGGAGCCCCCCTTTCAGATGAGCCCACTTTCTCCTTCCCAGAAGTCCCACACTACTATTCCACTTATGTTTTATTGACTAGAATTTAGTCACATGGCCACACCTAGTTGCCCAAGAGTCTGGGAATTATAATTTTTTACCCACTAGGCTGGATGCCTTCTTGCCCCAAAGAAAATCAAGGTTTTGCTTAAAAGGAAGATGGAGATAATAGATCTTGTAGTCTCTCCCATATCTTAAATTTTCACTGAATGCAACTGGTGTATTCCAATCCAAATATCCATCATATGCCTCTGGGGAGGGAACACAAATTAAATGCCTGGGTCTGATTCAGTGGTCCATTTGTCCATCACTGTACCATTGTCACACAGTTTTAATGACTAAACTTTATTACATATTTTGATTTCTGGAATGGTGAGTCCTTCCTTATTCTTTTTCAAAATTGTCATGGTTATTGTAGGAACAGCTTGTCAACTTCTGAGTGAATTGTCTTAAAATTGGTTTAACCTGATATTGATATTTATACATCTGATTTCTTTGTACTAGTGGTAAATATTTTTCCATTCCTTTCAACTTCTTCATGTCATATGTCTTAGTTTTTCTCTTAAATAGAGTATACAGGAATCTTTTTTTTCTTAAATCCATTCTCCAAAAATGATTGTGTATTTAATAATTTCTCGTTGTGATTAAATCAGTATTTGTCCTTTCATGATGGCTTATTTCACTTAGCTTGATGTCCTTGTGTGAGGAGGGGGTTAAAGTATAATGCCTTCCAAATTGAGAAAGCACTTGGAGACTGAAGAAGGCAGTGGGAAGGTACTTTTGGTAATCAGAGATATTTAAGTATTTATTAATCGGATGACTTACAGACAGGAAAGCAGGATGCAGTGAAGAATCAGACGTTAGATGAGAGCTCTGATTCTCTGAGGTTAGCCATTTTTTATATAGCATATCCCCTGTTACTAAGAAAAACTTTCAGGAAACATCTTAAGAAAAATAAGATAATAACATCATTCACCAAGTACCTTGTGATCAATAAGGGGAGGTGTCTTGTGATGTCTATGCTCTGACCACTGACACCACCTGCTGTAATAAATTACCCCCGAAACCTGTGTTCTATTTACACTTGTTCTAATGTTAAGGTGTCCCTGCTCAGTGAAACAAAGGAATGAGTTTAAGCGGGAGTCAACATGCAAGCGGGGCATAAACTGGCATTGGTTCTATTTTTCCTCTAACAGTCCTCAAGTTTCATCCACATTGTAGCATTTGTCAGAATTTCCTTCCTTTTTCAGGCTGAATAATATTCCATTGCATGCATAAACCACATTTTGTTTGTCCATTCATCTTCTTATAGAAGGAGACATTAATGAGTGGAGATTTGGTCGGAGTCTCGCGGACTGAGAACACACAGTGGTGGCCAGCTTCTCTGAGATGAGAAAGCTGGAGACTGCTCAGCAAGTCTCGAGGTTCATTTTGGCTGGTGCCCAGGGTTCCAGGAGGAATCTTGGATGGTCTGGAATCTGGTCAAGGGGGACCACTGCGTGCTAGGTTAAAGATCATGAGCTTGATTTTGTAGGCAATGTGGAGCCATGGAAGGTTGTTGAGCAGTGAGGCAGAAAGAAAGACAGCTATGATTTATTTCGCTCATTTTCACTTTTTTCCAGAAATATTTGGGAAGAAGAGAAATTTGGAAATTTTTGTAGTTTCCTGGAGTCCAAAGGAAGTTAGTATTTTTACTATAAGCTAGTTGAGAAGGAAGAAGAGAGATTTCTTGGAATTTAGTGTTGGCTGGATAGATAAGAGAAAAAACCCCACGCCAGCAGGTGGCGCTGCAGGGCTGAACTAAAAGCAGTGAGCTCTGTGGTATCCAGCAGGCAGCTGCCTCTGGCCCAGCTGTGCCCAGTTCTGATTCACATCCCTTCATTCCAGAGAGGGAAGTGGATTCTCCTACTAAGAGGGGATTTCATGTCCCTCCTCACCTTCTCTCATTCTAACCTCTTGCACCCGTCCCCCTTCCTGGTGATTTTTCTGCTGAGCGGGTTATGTGAAAAAGAGCCCATCACGTAGGATAGCCTGACCTCATGAGCTGGTTCTGTAGTGCAGTCAGTTTGCTTTCCAAGCTGTGATGATGCTGCCACTTCCTTCTTGTCATAGCAGGTAGGCAGCTGAGGCGGCTCCAGCACCATCGGCCAAAAAACGGAGGAGGCTGTTTGGGATGCTTGAGGCATGACACTTGGAGAAGCTGCCCACCCAGGCTCTTCTAAGAATCTCTAGGCAGGGCCTGGACTAGGGTGAGGTGAATGAGGCATTTACTGTGGGTGCAAATTTAAGGAGTCACCAAAAAACTCAATAATCAAGACTAAAATGACATTTTAATGCAATCTTTTTTTAAAATTAAAATTAGTAAAAAAATCTATGATGAACAAAATTGGGACTGTGGTCTCCTCCCAGAGGAATGGAGGAAGGCTTGGGAAGGGAAGGAAGGTATTTTGGGCTCAGGGATAACGGAAGCACCAAGGTGATTTCCCTGCTGTGTTTCCTGGTGGGGCAGAACTGAGCTTTCCCCAAGCCCACCTGTGAGCCCACAGTTGAAGACAGTGGAAACCCTGGGGCCTCCTGATGTCTTCCCCATCTCCTGCTGCCCCCCCCCCCCCTCTGTTCATCAGTTCCCAGTGAACGAGGGTCCCAGTGCTGGTGGGGGTGCTGAGAGACTGGACCATAGACATCCATTGAAGGGATGCTTTCAAATATTCCCCTAAGGCAGCAAAGTACCCCATATTCACTCTCACATTGTATTAGTCAGCAGCAGGTGACTTGTGTGACATATGGGCTGCTGGTCAGCTGTGACTTGGCTGGGCCTGGTACCATAAGTCTTTTCATTCCAGGAGCCCAACGAAGGGAGAAGCACTCTCTGCGACCTGGTGTTTTTGTGGCAGAGGGCAGAAGCTCCATGGAGACAGGGCCACACTACACAAGTGCCCTTAGTGTTTTTGCCCAGACGAGGCTTGAATCTGCTCAGATTCCACCGGACAAAGCCCATGGATGGGAAAGTTTACTCCACTGAGAGCGGGACTCCTCGTCTGTGGTGCTATTGATATTTTGAAGCATATAAGTCCCCGTTGTGGGACTGCCCTGTACACTTTGGGATGTTAAGCAGCATCCCTGGCCTCTACCTACTAGATGCTAGTTGCACTCCCCTCCAATTGTGACAACCACAACTGTTCTCTGGGAGTCAAAGACACCACGGTAGAGGAGCACTGACCAGAGAGAAGCATAGGAAAGGTGGGGAGGGACAGCTGTGGGCAAAATACACAGTCGACCATACCAGCCGGCGGCATTCTAAATGCCCCTTGTTTGAACACGCGTCTCAATTTTTGGTTCAGAGGCACCGGTGAGTATAGGGGACTCATTGTCTAGAAGGACAAGAGAGGATTGCCCAGCATGGCTGCAGTTATGGGATGCCCTCTCCTTACCCCCTTGCCTTACCCAGGAAGCTGTTTCTTTGCTTTTGTCCAGTGGCTCTTGGTCCACCGGTTTCTGGACCAGCAACACCCAGGAACTTGCTAGAAATGTAAGTTCTTAGGGCTCATCCTGGGCCTCTGAATCAGAAACTCGGGGAGTGGGGTCCAGTGATCTATGGTTTAACAAGCCTTCCAGGTGACTTTGATGCACAATTAAGTTTGAGAACAGCTACTTTAGTCTAAAGAAGTGGGTTTCACCAGAAATGTAGAATAGAATCTTCTGTACTTAGAGATGGGGCCCTTACACCTGAAGATGCTCATTCAGCTAGTTTGGGATAGACCCTGCTCTGTGAATTTTGCAAAATCTCTCCTTGTGCCTGGCATTCTCCTGGGTACCTGTTCAGAATCACCACTGGTTCTCTAGCTCCTTGGGCCTAACCATGTTGGGCCACATAAAGACCATCATGCATTTGCTGTGGCATTTCGTTGATTTCCACATACTTATTAAGCCTCTATTATTTGCTAAGCTGCATGCTAGGCTTTGTGGGGTATTGAAAAGTGTATAAAACAAGATTCCTATACTCAAGTAATTGGCAGCCCAGGAAGAGAGACATGTATAAATAGCTGACGAACATAACAATGCTGCTAAGCCACATCACAGTAAAAAAAGTAGTGATGCGGAAGCACAGCCAGCCAAATGTATAGTAATAATAGTAACATGAACAGCATAGCACTACTAATAGCTACCGTGATACAGGGTTTTGTTACTTAAGACGTTCTGCGTCCAGTAACTAGGGGCCTGCTGTAATCGTGTATGCACCAAGCTGACTGCAGAGAGGCTGCTTAGTCTGCTCTGTGGTAGGTGACTGCCATCCAGCTGCAGAAGCATGCTGTGCTGTAATGATTTTTTTTTTCCATAGAATATTTTGGTAAAATGTACATAATACGAAATTTGCCATTTTAACCATTTTAAGTGTATTAAGCACATTAACATTGTTGTTCAGTGACCACCACCTTCCATATTGAGAACATTTTCTCGTCTTCTGAAACTTCCCATTAAGCAATAACTCCTCATTTCTCCTCCTTCCAGCCCCTGGCAACCACGGTTCTACTCCAAAAGAAGACACTTTTGGGACACACATCCAACCAATTGATGTATTGTGTTGGCCTCTTTTCACATGGTTGTGATTTAAAATTTTTACTTTAATTACTTTTTGTATTTTTAATATTACCTATCTCAGAATCTTTTTTTATTGTGATAAAACATATTCAACCTAGAGATTGCCATTTTAAGCATTTTAGAACACACAATTGTGTGGAATTAATTATGTTCACAATGCTGTGTGACCACTGCTTCTATTTCCAAAATTTTTTTGTCATTCTAAACATAAAACTCTTGTACTGTAAAGATTTGTTCTTTTTGTGATGTGGGTTTCTTTTCTACATATAAGTACACTGTCTTTTGGTTCTTGGATAATGGTTTTTTTAGTTATTTATTATGTCCATGTAAGATATTAAAGATACCATATCAGTGTTTGCATGTATTTAATCAGAACATTGCATAATTTGTGCGAGTTGGCCACATGCTAGGTACTGTAGCACAGCTGCGTGTGTGTGTATTTATCATTTTGTGCAGCAGTTAAGGGAAAAATTATCTCCTGTTTTATAGAAAAGGAAACTGGCAATCAGAGAACTTAAGTAACTTGTCCAGGATCACACAGTGGAGTCACATCTGTTTGCCTCCAGTGCCCATGGCCTTGCCTGAACATATATATATGGCTCTGGAGAACTAACTGATACTAATGCAATTCCGCCCTTCATGGCCAATGAGAGTGTTTTCCTTGTTTCAGGGGATCCCAACAAGCCCTCAGGATTCAGAAGTGTTAAAGCTCCTGTCACCAAAGTGGCTGCATCGATTGGAAATGCTCAGAAGTTGCCTATGTGTGACAAATGTGGCACGGGCATTGTGTGAGTATCTGCCCCACAGTCTTTGGTGGTGCTGCAGATTGAGTACACCATTAGTGTGGAAAGTGATGGATATTGCACATCTTGGGTGTGAAGGAGACAAATCCTGCCTGGAAAAATGGAGAGGCCAGATAGGTCCTGTGTCCCAGAGCCAGGTGGTGAAGGTTTTCCTTTGCTGTGGAACCCTTAGGTAATGAACATGTAAAACCAGAAAAAGCAGGGCTGCTCTGCTGAAGTAGGAGGGGCCTCGAGAGTAATGTCTCTGGACCCCAGGAATGAGAAACTCCTTATGATGGAGGCAGTGGGGGCCATGGTCTGCATTTGGTGGGACTCTGGGGAGGAGCTGCAGGCCCCAACACAGGAAGGACAGTGAGGAGCCCCAGTGCCACCTGCAGGTGCTTGTCACTAATGGAGTCTTCCTCCCTTGCTCTTTCAGCGGTGTGTTTGTGAAGCTGCGGGACCGTCACCGCCACCCTGAATGTTACGTGTGCACTGACTGTGGCACCAACCTGAAACAGAAGGGCCATTTCTTTGTGGAGGATAAAATCTACTGTGAAAAACATGCCCGGGAGCGAGTCACACCACCTGAGGGCTATGATGTGGTCACTGTGTTCCCCAAGTGATTCAGCAGATCTGGACTGACCTCTGTTCTTTAACCATGTTGTCTTCCAAATGGTCTAGTTCTCTCCTCTCTTGAGAGTTCTGTGCTTCCCTTGGTTCTGCTCTGCTCATTAAATACCAAGTCCCCCACTTTTGGCAACTGATTCACACTGGCTCTGTGACGGCTGGCTTTTACGATTCATGGAAAATTATTTTCGTTCTAAGTCACCTTGCTAGTATCACTATGTATTTCCTCACCTCAGTTCTTCTCTGCTGCAAATGGACGTCAGGCAGATTTGAACCAAACCAAATTTAGTGAGTCATATGATTTTGTTTTTACTCAATAAATGTACAGACTCTGAAGCAGTGTGTGGTGTCTGTTATCATTTGGCCATGTCTTGTTTCCTACTCAAGCCTGATGAGATTTCTGAGCCTCTCTTGTTTGGGTTTCCCACTTCTCTGAGATTTGTAGGCCTTTTCCCCCAAGTGTGAGAAAATTGGCATCTGAACATGCTTGGTTCTTATATTTCTGTGAAGTGTGCTGCAAGTTATTTCTCTGATGCTAATATACTTAGTTGTGTTTTAATGAAATGATGTTTTCTTTACCTGTGGCTGTTATGGGGCTTATCTAAGGAAGTGAATGCTTCCCAAATAATTCAGGGGTAGCTTGACCAGTTGGCCTTAAAATATTCCCCCCAATAAGTCCCTGTCCAGGCTGGTTGCTGCCATCACAACTGCTCTCCTTTGTGATGGGCAACAAACTCAGGAAAGTGACCACCAGCAGCAGAGAGCTCAGGGAAATGACCAATGTGCCCTCTTCACAGAAGAGACTAGGCACCCTGGCTGCTGGGGGGTCTTGAGTCCAGATCTGAGGTCACCATAGATGATCTCCTGGTGACTAATCTCTATTGGAGTCATTTGATTAAACAGTGGTGCCCCCAACCTCCAGACGCTGAGACTACATGATTTTAAGAGAGGTGGACATGGCACTCCAACCAACCCTCCTTCCTCCAGAAGAGCAAATTATCCATCCTTTTTTTTTTTTTTTTTTTTTTTTAGTTCTTTTAAAACAGTTTTCCTGAGCAGAGTTTTTGCTTTATTTATATTCATTAATAAATAAAGTACTTGAAACTGTAGCTTTGTCTCTGACATATTGTAACACTTTCTAAAGTAGTGTTATTATTTTTTATTTTGTAGAAATCCTATCATTTTACTTTTGATATTTTCTGAGAATTAGTAACTATTGAGAAGACTGCTTATGATTTTTAAGGGGTAGGTTTTATTTTTTTAATTTTTAAAATTAAAAAAAAATTTTTTTTTTTCGTGTCCGGCAACGGATCGCTACCCTCAGTGTCGCACTCGCACCGGACTGGGACTGGCAACGGGATCGCAACCCTCGGCCTCACGCCTGCACCTCGCTCAGCCAGTGAGCGGCAACCCTCGGCCTCACGCCCGCACCTCGCTCAGCCAGTGAGCGGGAACCGGTCTGTATGTGGGATCCGAACCCTCGGTGGGAGTGCCGCCGCGCTCCCAAGCGGCGCACTGTAGCAGTGCGCCACCGGGCCGGCCCAAAATTTTTAAAAATTTTTAAATTTTTTGTCTTTTGTCTTTTTTCGTGTCCGGCAACGGATCGCAACCCTCAGTGTCGCGCCCGTACCGGACCGGGACCGGCAACGGGATCGCAACCCTCGGTGCTGCGCCCACACCTCGCTCAGCCAGTGAGCGGGAACCGGTCTGTATGTGGGATCCGAATCCTCCATGGGAGTGCCACCGCGCTCCCAAGCGGCGCACTGTAGCAGTGCGCCACCGGGCCGGCCCTAAAAATTTTTAATTTTTTAATTTAATTTTGTCAATATACAGTAGTTGATTTTTGTGACCCATTGCTGAAACCTCCCTCCCTCTTCCCGCTCCCCCTTCCCTCCCAACAACCTCCTATCTGTTCTCTTGTTGTATCAACTTGACGGAATTGTAATTGTTGTGTTTTCTTCCCTCCCCCCCAGTTTATTTGTGTATTTATTTATTTATTTTTAGCTCCCACAAATAACTGAGAGCATGTGATTTTTCTCTTTCTGTGCCTGACTTGTTTCACTTAATATAATTCTCTCTAGGTCCATCCATGTTGTTGTAAATGGCAGTATTTCATTCTTTTTTATAGCAGAGTCGTATTCCATTGTGTAGATATACCACATTTCCCATATTCACTCATCTAATGATGGACTTTTGGGCTGGTTCCAACTCTTAGCTATTGTAAATAGTTCTGCAGTGAACACAGCATTTATCATTCACAGTCTTTTGCATATTAGCCATCCTAACTGGGGTGAGATGGTATCTGAGTGAGGTTTTGATTTGCATTTCCCGAATGCTGAGTGATGTTGAGCATTTTTTCATCTGTCTGTTGGCCATTTGTATATCTTCCTTTGAGAAATGCCTATTTAGCAGTTTTCCCCATTTTATAATTGGGTTACTTGCTTTTTTCTTCTAAAGTTGTTTCAGTTCCTAGTATATTCTGGATATTAATCCTTTGTCAGATATATATTTTGCAAATATTTTCTCCCACTCTGTTGGTGTTCTTTTAACTCTGTTAATTAGAAGCTTTTAGTTTGATATAATCCCATTTGTTTATTTTTCCTTTGGTTGCCCGTGCATTTGGGGTCATATTCATGAAGTCTGTGTCCAGTCCTACTTCCTGAAGTGTTTCTCCTATGTTTTCTTTAAGAAGTATTATTGTTTCAGGGTGTATATTTAATTCTTTAATTCATTTTGAGTTGACCTTAGTATATGGTAGAGGTATGGGTCTAGTTTCATTCTCCTGCATATGGATATCCAGTTATCCCAGCACCATTTGCTGAAGAGGCAGTCTTCTCCCCAGTGTATAGGGTTGGTGCCTTTGTCAAAGATCAGGTGGCTTAGGTGTGTGGGTTGATGTGTGGATTCTCTATTCTATTCCATTGATCAGTGTGTCTGTTTTTATGCCAGTACCATGCTGTTTTGGTTATCACAACTTTGTAGTATAGTTGAAAGTCAGGTAGTTTTATGCCTCCAGCTTTATTAATTTTTTTTTTTTTTTTGCTCAGCATTGCTTTGGCTATGCATGGTCTTTTGTTATTCCGTATAAATGTCTGGATAGTTTTTTCCATTTCTGAGAAAAATGTCATTGGAATTTTCATGAGGATTGAATTGAATTTGTATATCACTTTGGGTAGTATGGACATTTTCACAATGTTGATTCTTCCAATCCAAGAGCATGGGATATCTTTCCATCTTCTTGTGTCATCTTTAATTTCTCTCAGCAGTGGTTTGTAGTTCTCATTATAGAGATTTTTCACATCCTTGGTTAACTCAATTCCTGAGTATTTTATTTCTTTGGTGGCTATTGTAAATGGGCAAGCTTTCTTGATTTCTCTTTCTGCATGTTCACTATTGGAGAATAGAAATGCTACGGATTTCTGTGTGTTGATTTTGTGTCCTGCAAGTTTGCTGAAATCAGTTATCAATTCCAAGAGTTTTTTTGTAGAGGTTTTAGGCTGTTCAATATATAGGATCATTTCATCTGTAAAGAGGGACAGTTTGACTTAATCTTTTCCAATCTGGATGCCCTTTATTTCCTTCTCTTCTCAGATTGCTCTGGCTAATACTTCCAACACTGTGTTGAATAGGAGTGGTGAGAGTGGGCATCCTTGTCTAGTTCCTGTTCTTAAAGGAAAAGCTTTCAGCTTTTCCCCATTCAGGATGATATTGGCAGTGGGTTTATCATATATGGCTTCAATGATGTTGAGATACTTTCCATCTATACCTAACTTGTAGAGAGTTTTTGTCATGAACGAGTGTTGAATTTTCTCAAATGCTTTTTCAGCATCTATAGAGATGATCATACGGTCCTTGTGTTTGATTTTATTAATATGGTGTATATCACATTTATTGATTTGTGCATGTTGAACCAACCATGCATCCCTGGGATGAATCCCACTTGATCATGGTGTATAATTTTGCATACGTTTTGCTGTATTCTTTTAGCTAGTATTTTATTGAGGATTTTTGCATCTATATTCATCAAGGATATTGGCCTGATGAATCTACCTGGTTTTGGTATCAGGGTGATGTTTGCTTCATAGAATGATTTTGGGAGAATTCCCTCTGTTTCAATCTTTTGGAATATTTTGTAGAGAATTGGTGTCATTTCCTTATTGAACGTCCGGTAGAATTCTGCTGTGAATACCTCTGGTCCTAGGCTTTTCTTTCTTGGCAGCCTTGTGATAACAGCTTTAATCTCTTTTATTGTTATTGGTCTGTTCAGATTTTCTACATCTTCTTTGCTCAGTTTTGGTAGTTTGTGTGTGTCCAGAAATTTATCCTTTTCCTCCGGATTTTCAAATTTGTTGGCATATAGTTGTTTATAGTAGTCTCTAATGATTCCTTGTATTTCAGAGGTATCAGTTGTAATATCACCTTTTTCATTTCTAATTTTTGTTATTATTGGGTCTTCTCTCTTCCTTTTTTAGTTAGCCATGCTAATGGTTTGTCCATTTTATTTATATTTTCAATAAACCAACTTTTTGATTCGCTCACCTTTTGTGTCATTTTTTGGGTTTCAATTTCATTAAGATCTGCTCTGATCTTAGTGATTTCTTGCCATCTGCTAACTTTGGGTTTGGATTGTTTTTGTTTTTCTTGTTCTTTAAGGTGAAGTAGAAATGTCTGACATGTTGCTCAGTGACAGTATTCCATCTCAGGAATGGGCCTTATATACAGGATGTCTTGCTTCCAATGGAGGACAGATGCCAAGAGCTTTAGATGACCACTATGACTGTAAAACATAATATGTATGACTAGTTCATTTCCTGAAAGAATGAAACAGAATGTCAGCACTACCATCCCTAAGTTCCAGTTATGTTATGTCGCTAAGAACCCCTCTTTCCCCCCCAATATTTGGTTTATGGAAATATTTCCTGCCAAGAGCAATTTAAGATTTAGCCTATTTCTAATGCTTCATGTTTACCATATTTATCTGATTTTTTTCTTTCATGCTTACTGTAAAACGAAAGCAGAATGGAAGTAACATATTTGAATATCTTCAATGTGACCTTCAATCTTCTTTAATTACTAAACTTTCTGACAATTTCCTAAAAGAGGAAAAACTCAGCCAGACTCACTCAGGCTTCAGTCAAGCTCTTCTCTCTGGCTTGGAATGCTCTTCTTCTACTTCTTGATTCAGTTAACATTTAGTAAAGTTCTGTTGTCTTTCAAGATTAAAGTGCCTCCCTCCTCCCAGACAGGGTTCTCTGATTTTCCTTCATGGTTTGGATGCCTCTCTGCTATGCTTCCATACCTGAGGACACCCCCTTGGCATGCATCATCCAGGACACTAATCACTCATCTCCTGGAAGGAATGACGCCTCCATGAGCGCTGATCCTCCATCTTTCAGCTTTGTCTCCTCAGCCTTTACCTGGCTCTGCCTCACAAGTGGCAGAGAGAGTCCACAAATGTTTGGTGAGTGAATCCGTAAATGAATGCTTCATCGCTGTCCAATAGAAGTGTGATATAAGCCATGCATGTAATTCAAAATTTTATATTAGCCATGTAAAGAAAGAAAAAGAGTAGGTAAAATTAATTTTAATAATATATTTAAGAGCATATATCTAAAGTATTATCATTTCAACTTGTGCCACGAGCCCTATTTCAAGCGTTTAGTAGACATGTGGCCAGTGACTGCTGTATTGGACAACACAACCCTAACCCACCTTAACACAAAGACATCTTGGATTTCTGCATCCCTCGTGTGTGCCACATTCTTTTTCCTGGGTCCTACACATCCACTGTATCTCTTCTAACTGCCCTGTACTCTGGCTTCCTTATTCTGCCTCCCCAAGACTGGTTGTAGAGGGAATTTGTCAAGACTTCTAGAAGAATGTTTTTTACATTTTAGTGTGTGTGGAAATCACATGGGAATCTTGCTAAGATGCAGCCTCTGATTCATTAGGTCTAAGTCAGGCCTGATATTCTGCATTTCTAGCAACGTCCCAAGTGATGTTGATGCTGCTGGACCATGAATCACACTTTGAGAGGCAAGTTTTCTAGAAAAGTAAGTTTGCTATAACTCATGGGTAATTAAGCCACAACTTTGCAATCCATTTGATTGTTAGGAAATAGACACCACAGGATATTTTTCTTATTCAAGTATGATTACATGATTACATTTTTCTTATTCAGGTATGATTAGGTATTTGGGTGTAATCATATGTACTACAATCAAGATATAAAACATTTCCATCACCACCTCATAACCTTTTCCTGTGCCCTTACCAATTTCCTCCCACCTGACTCCCTGACTCCATCCCAGGGGTAATACATGCTTAGACTTTTCTTTGAGTGTCCCAACTTGCCCTTCCCACACACTTGCCTCCTGCTTCCATCAGATTTGCTTCAGGTTTCAGAGCTGGTTAGTGGGCTGTTCTCCATTTTCCTTGACCATCTGACCTTCACCCCAGCTGCTTTTTTGGCTGTGGCAGGACTCTGTGCTGGAAAACCCAGCAGATGACTGTTCGGTTGGAGGGCCCAAAAGATGTGCCATTTATGAAAGGAGCAAGCAATGCACTTCCTGCTTTTTGGTGAGCGGTGCATCACCATTACTAACACACTCAGTGTTGACCCTCGTCTGCAGGCCTGGGCTGATGGATCAAACTACTGATAAGAAATTGGGATCTGTAACAGCATTGGGGATGATACTGCCTGGAGAAATGAGATCAGATGGAGATGCTTTAAGAAGGTGAATGCCATTGTCAGAATGAAAGTGGCAAGGTTGGGTTATCCTGAGGGACCAAGAGAAACCTGTCCTGCAGAGATTATGGAGATAGTTAATAAAAGAAGGCATCTTTAGTTGCAAAATATGAGTAAACAGTAAAAGTAAGTGTGAATAATTAGAGAGCTGAGGGCAATCTCTAAAATAATTGCCATTTATTGCTCAGTTTCCAGATATGAGTCAGTTTTCAGACCAGAACCCCAATGAATGAAGATAGGCCAGGTCTCAACATCATGACAAGTGCTTATAAGTAATGAATCCCCAATTTTTCCTTAAAGGTACTGCTATGGTTTGAATATCCTCTCCCAAATTTATGTTGAATATTAATCCCCAAGTGGTAGTGTTGGGAAGTGAGGCCTTTAGGAAGTGATTGGATTGTGAGGGCTCTGCCTTCATAGATGGATAAATGCATTAATGCATTAATGGGTTACTGGATTATTTTGAGAGTAGATCTGGTGGCTTTATAAGAAGAAGAGAGAGCTGAGCAGGCACACTATCACACTGTTGCCTTCTGGCCAAGTGATGCCCTGTGAGACCTTGAGACTGCAGAATGTTCTTGCCAGCAAGAAGTTCTTCACCAATGTACCCTCTCAACCTTGGATTTCCCAGCCTCCAGAACTGTAAGAAATAAATCTCATTTCTTGATAAATCACCCAGTTTCAGGTATTGTTATAAGCAATAGAAAAGAGATTAATACACACATTATAATCAAATTGTCAAAAGCTGAACAAAAAGACACTTTGGAAAGCAGCAAGAGAAAAGTGACTTGTTTCATACAATGGAACCCCGATAAGAGTAGTGACGGATTTTTTTCTGCAGACCCTTACAGGACAGAAGAGAGTAGGATGATATGTTCAGAATCTGGAAAGGAAAAAAAGTGCTAATCAAGAATACTGTACACAGCAATCTGTCTTTCAAAAATGAATAGGAGATAAAAACTTTCTTAATCAACAAAAGCTGTGGGATTTTATCACTAGACCTGCCTTAGAAAAAGTGCTAAAGGGAGTTGTTAAAGATGAAGGAAGAAGACACAAATCAGTAACATGAAAACAGATGTAAACATAAAACTGACTGGTAAAAGTAAGTACATTGTCTAATTCAGAACAATCTAATACTGTAAGTGGTGTGTAAATCAATTATATCTGTAATATAATGGTTAAAAGATTATCTTAAAGCTACTTAAAAGCTACTTAAATAGTTAGAAGGCTGTTTAAAAGGTATTAAAAACAGCAATAGCTACAATAATTTGTTAAGGGATATAAACAATAAGAAGACATAAATTGTGACATCAAAACCAGAAAATGTTGGGAAAAGGGAAGGAAACACACAGAGCTGGTTTATACAACCTAAATTAAGTTTTTAGCATAAAATACCCTGTTTTAAGTTTGTTCGATGTAAGCCTCAGAGTAGCCACAAAGCAAAAGCCTATAATAGATATATAAAAGATAAAAAGGAAGTATTTGAAATATAACACTAGAGAAAATCATAAAACCACAAAGAAAGAAAGGAAGAGATGAAGAAAGAGAAAAGATACACAAAACAAGCAGAAAACAATGAACACAATGATGCTTTAAGTCTCTACCTATCAGTAATTACTTTGAATAGAAATGGATTAAATTATCCAATCAAAGGCATGGAGTGGATAAGTGGATACAAACAAACAAACCAAAAAAAACAAGACTCTGGGCTGGCCCGTGGCTCACTCGGGAGAGTGTGGTGCTGATAACACCAAGGCCACGGGTTCGGATCCCATATAGGGATGGCCGGTTAGCTCACTGGCTGAGCGTGGTGCTGACAAAAAACCCAAGACTCAACTGCATAACCCCCACTCCCCTTGTTCTCACTTTCACTTTCCACAGTTTCAGTTACTCATGATCAACAAGATGTATAAGGGTGAATACAGTCCAATAAGATCTTTTGAAAGAGAGAAAGAGGCCACATTCATACAACTTTTAAGCAGTATATTGTTATAACTGTTTCATTTTATCATTCATTATTGTTGTTAAACTCTTACTATGGATAATTGCAAGTATTCTCACCATAAAGATAAGACAAATATTTGAGGTGATGGATATGTTAATTAGACTGTTTTGATCATTACATATTCTATACATATACCCAAATATCACACTGTACTGACACTTGCTCGATGTTTGCAGTAGGCAGTACCCCATGCTGCACCACTGTTGATGATGGTGGCCCCAAGGCAGTCAGGAGAAGAGGCAGGTCATGCAACCAGACCTCCGTCTACCCATGCAGAAGGCAGGACCCTGAGCCATGCCATCAATGATGGAGAAGGAAGCCAGGCAGGCAGGAGAACAGGCCACCCACCCACCCTTATCCCTGCCCCACCCATGCAGTAGGCAGGATCCTGCATCACACCACTACCACAAGGCTTTACACAACTTCCATGGAGGTGGCCTACAACAGCCACCACCACGGCTACTATTGTTGCAAGTATGGCTCACTGCTTCAGTAAAACCCATGACCACCATGCAAGTGGCCCACCACATATTTGACTTCATTGACACAAGGAGTGTCACTGGAGGAGCCTGGGAGAAAAGGAAGAAGTCTTTCTTCTCAAAGTCCACTCCTGAATGGTAGAAGAACCAACTTATCTGTCAGATGACCAGAAATCAATGTAGAGATACTGGAAATATGAAAAAATTAGAAAATATGACATCACGAGAGGAATTCAGTAACTCTCAAGTACAAGACTGTACAGAACAGGGAACACTTGAAGTGACTGAAAAGGAATTCCAAGGAACTATCTTAAGGAAACTCAATGCAAAAAGAGTGGACTCTATAAGATCTAAGGAACTATCTTAAGGAAACTCAATAAAATAAGAAAGGACTCTGTAAGACAACACAATGAAATGAGAAAAAATATCCAGGATATGAGGGATGAAATTTACAAAGCTATTAATACCTTAAAAAAGAATGTAGCAGAACTTCTGGAACTGAAAGATACTTTCAATGAGATAAAAAAAAATGCAACCAAGACCTTAAGTAGTAGATTAGAAGAAGCAGAAGAAAGAATTTCTGAACTTGATGACGGTCTTTATGAAATAACCCAGGCAGACAAAAAAAAAAAGGAGAAAGGAATTTGAAAAAATGAAGAACATGTAAGAGAGCCAGAAGACAACCTGAAGTGCATAAACATGTGAATCATGGGTGTTTCTGAATGGGAGGAGAAAGGAAAGGCATTGAAAATCTATTCAATGTAATAATAACAAAAAACTTCCCTGGTATAAGGAGAGACACAGACATTCAAATCCAGGAAACTCAAAGATCCCCAAAAAGTTTCAAACCAAAAAGATCTTCTTAGAGAGAAATTATAGTCAAACCAAAAATACCCCATAAACATTGAAGACCCCTAATCCAAGTGGAAAAAAGGGAAAAAAAAACATACTCAAAACATCTAATCATAAAGCCATAAAATGCCAAGAACAAGACAATACCTCTGAATAACAACCCTAAATGAAACTGGATTAAACTCCCCACTAAAAAGACACAGACTGACAGACTGGATCAAAAAGCAAGACCTGACTTTATGTTATCCTCAAAAGACTCATTTCACCAGTAAAGGTGCACACAGGCTGATAGTGAAGGGGTGGAAAAAGATATACCACACACATGGAAAACAAAAATAAGCAGTAGTAGCTATTTTTATATTGGATAATATAGACTTTAAATCGAAAACCATAAAATGACAAATGCCACTATATAAAAATAAAAGGAGCAAACCAGCAGGAAGACATCATCCAGGCAACAAATCAACAGAGAGACACAGGATTTAAACAACTTTAGACTAATTGGTCCAGGCAGATATCTACAGAACATTTCTTCCAACTAAAGAACATACTTTCTTCTCATTAGCACATGGAACATTCTCCAAGATAGGCCACATGTTAGGTCACAAATCTAGTCTCAATAGCTGTAAAAAAATTGAATTCTTCTCAACTATCTTTTCAGACTGTAATGGATTATAAGTTGAAATTAATAAAGAGCAAAACTCAGGACTCTATACAAATACATGGAAATAAACAACATGTTCCTGAATGACCTATTGTCCGAGAAGGAATTAAGCAGGAAAAAAAAAATTCCTAGAGAACAATGAAAATAAAGACAGATCATATCAAAACCTGTGAGATACTGCAAAAGAAGTACAAAGAGGGAAGTTCATACCAATAAATGCTTACATCAAAAGAATAGAAAGATTTCAAGTAAACCTGAGTCTACTCCTATAGAATTAGAAAATTAAGAATAATCCAATCCCAAAGTTGGTAGATGGAAAGAAATAATTAAGACTATTATAGAACTAAATGATATAGAGAACCCCAAAACAATACAAAAGATCAATGAAACACAAGTTTTTTTTTTAAAGAAGATAAACAAAATAGACAAACCATGAGCTAGGTTTTTAACCAAAAACAAGAAGAGAGAAGACCCAAATAGCAAAAATCAGAAATGAAAAAGGAGACATTACAACTGATTCTGCAGAAATAAAAAAATTATTAGAGACTACTGTGAACAATTATATGCCAACAAATTTGGAAACCTGGAGGAAATGGATGTATTTCTGGACACATAAATACTAGCACGACTGAACCAAGGAGAAATACTAAATCTGAACAGAGTAATAACAAGCAGTGAGATTGAAGCAGTCATCATCATTCTCCCAACAAATAAAATCCCAGGACTGTATGGCTTTACTGCTGAATTCTACCAAATATTTAAAGAGGAATTAATACCAATTCTCTTCAAACTATTCCAAAAAATTGAAAAAAAAGTCCCTCTCCCAAACTCATTGACGGTGTCAGCATCATCTTGATGCCAAAATGAGAAAAAGATACAACAAAAAATGAAAACTACAAGCCAAAATCTCTGATGAACAGACACAGAAATCCTCAGTAAAACACTAGCAATCAGAATACAGTGACACATCAAAAAAATTACATAACATGTCCAAATGGGATTCATCCCAGAAACACAAGGATGGTTCAACATATGCAACATCACTTTATCACAAAGGCTTCAGTAAATTACATATAGAAAGAAAGTATCTCAACACAGTAAAAGCCATATATGACAAGCCCACCACCAATATCATCCTCAATGCGGAAAAACTGAAGGCTTTTCCCTTAAGAATAGTAACAAGACAAGGATGCCCACTTTCACATTCCTATTTAACATAGAACAGGACGTACTAGCCAGAGCAATCAGGCAAGAGAAAGAAATAAATGGCATCCAGATTGAAAAAGACAAAGTCAAACCATCGCTACTTGCAAATGACATGGTCCTATACATAGAAAAACCTAAAGACTCTAACAAAAAACTCTTAGAGCTGGTTAATAATTTCAGTAATGTTGCAGGATACAAAATTAAAGTCCCCAAATCACTTACACTTGTATTCTCCCATAACATAAGGAGAAATCAAGAAGGTAAGCTCATTTACAATAGTCACCAATAAAATAAGATACCTAGGAATCAATTCAATCAAGGAGGTGAAAGATCTCTTCAATAATTACAAACCACTACAGAAAGAAATTAAAGAGGACACAAAAAGATGGAAAGACATTCCATGCTCTTGGATTGGAAGAATTAACATTGTGAAAATGTCCACACTACCCAAAGCAATCTACAGATTCAGTGCAGTACCCATCAAAATACCAATGGCATTACTCCAAGAAATAGAAAAAAATCCTAACATTCATATGGAAAAAACAGAAGACTTTGAATAGCCAAAGCAAACCTGAACAACAACAACAACAACAACAACAACAACAACAACAACAACAAAGAAAGCTGGAGGCATAACACTTCCTGACTTCAAATTATCCTACAAAAATATAATAAGCAAAACAGTATGGTACCAGCATAAAAATAGACACCTGGAGCAGTGGAACAGAATAGACAACCCAGAAATCAATGCACAGACTCACAGCCAACTGATATTTGACAGAGGCAACAAAACCTACATTGGGGAAAAGACTGCCTCTCCAATTAGTGGTGCTGGGAAAATTGGATATCCATATGCACAAGAATGAAACTAGACCAGCAACTCTCATCGTATACCACAATCAACTCAAAATGGATTAAAGATTTAAGGATAAGACCTGAAAGTGTAAAACTACTAAGGGAAAATATAGGGAAAACAATTCAGGAACGATAAAAGCTACAAGAACATACATTGGGGAAAGGACAGTCTCTTCAATAAAGGATGCTGGGAAAACTGGATGTCCATATGCAGAAGAATGAAATTATACCACTATCTTTCACCATGTACAAAAATCATCTCAAAATGAATTAAAGACTTAAATGTAAGAACCGAAACTATGAAACTACTAGAAGAAAATATTGGGGAAATGCTTCAGGACATTGGGCTGGGAAAAAGTTTTTGAGTAAGACCTTAAATGCACGGACGACAAAAGCAAAAATAAATAAGTGGGATTATCAAACTAAAAAGCTTCTGTACAGCAGGAAACAATCAACAGAGTGAGGTGACAACCTGCAGAGTGGGAGAAAATATTTGCAAACTATATATACCACACGGGATTAATATCCAGAATATGCAAAGAACTCAACCAAGTGTACAGTAAAAAACCAAATAACCCAATTAAAAAACGGGCAAAGGAGTTGAATGGACATTTTTCTAAGGAAGACATACAAATGGCTAACAGGCACTTTAATAAATGCCCAACATCCCTATTCATCAGGAAATGCACATGGTGGGGAGGTGACAGAGCGAGTGGGGGAAAGAGAAACAGGTAAAGGGACATGAAAATCAACTACAATGTATATCGAGAAGTTAAAATAAAAAAAAATTTTTTTAAACACATTGAGATACCACCTCACCCCAGTTAGACTGGCTACAATCAAAATGATGGAGAATGACAAATGCTGGTGAAGATATGGAGAGAAAGGAATGGTCTTACAGAGTTGAATTTCAATACTTGTGTGCAATATATGATGCTCAAATCAGAAGAATTATTAAATTCAACGGTATTCACTGTCATCATTGTTCTTAGCTCTTTACCCATTCCTACCTTCCCCCCGCCCCCTTTCCCACTTCTAGTAACCTCAGTTCTTTTGAAAGTTCAATGTATTATTGCGATTGTTGTATCATTCTTTCTTTCTTTTATTTATGTTTATTTTTCAGCTTCCTCTTCTGAGTGAGGACATGTGGTATTTCTCTTTCTGTGCCTGGCTTATTTCACTTAACAGGATTTTCTCTAAGTACATCCATGTTGCTGCAAATGGCAATATTTCATTCTTTTTTATGGCACAGCAATATTCCATTGTGTATCCATACCACTCCTCCCTTATCTATTGATCTGATGATGGCCATCTAGGTTGGTTCCAACTCTTGGTGATTGTAAATAGAGCTGAGATAACAATGGGGGTGCAGGTATCTCTTCAACATGATGCTTTCCGTTCCTTTGGGTATATGTCCAGCAGTGGAATTGCTGGATCATATGTCAGTTCTATCTGAAGTTGTTTAAGGAATCTCCAAACTGTTTTCCATAATGGCTGCACCAACAGTGGAATGTCTCATACCACGTATCTACAAACAATACAGGCAAATCCAGCCTGCCACTGGTTTTTGTATACTCAGTGAGATAAGAATGTTCAAATTGAGAATGTGCAAAAGAATTAGTATTTTTACACAAGAAAATTGTATGAAATTTTAATTTTAGTTTCCATAAAACTGAAATATTTCCATATATTTTTGGTTTCCGTAAAACAGAAAATTTTTGCATGTTGATTTTATATACTGCAACTGTAGTAAAACCCCCTTTCTCCACACCCTCACCAGCATTTGTTTTTCTCCTTTTTGAGAATAGCTGGTTTAACTGGGGTGAGATGATGTCTTAATATGGTTTTGATTTGCATTTCCCTAATGCTTAGTGACGTTGAGCACTTTTTCATGTGTCTGTTGGCCATTCATATATCTTCCTTTGAGAAATGCCTATTCAGCTCNCAAGAACTTAAGTAGCAGATTAGAACAAGCAGAAGAATTTCTGAACTCAATGACAGCCCTTATGAAATAACCCAGATAGAAAAAAAAAAGTAAAAAAGAATTTTAAAAAATGAAGAACCTCTAAGAGAGCAAGAAGACAACCTTAAGTGCATAAACATCTGAATCATAGGTGTTCCTGAATGGGAGGAGAAAGGAAAGGCATTGAAAATCTATTCAATGTAATAATAACAAAAAACTTCCCTGGTATAAGGAGAGACACAGACATTCAAATCCAGGAAACTCAAAGATCCCCCAAAAGTTTCAAACCAAAAAGATCTTCTTAGAGAGAAATTATAGTCAAATGGGCAAAGCTCAAAGACAAAAACAGAATAGTATCAAGTCACTTATAAAGGAACCCCATCATACAGACATCAAATTTCTCAAATGAAACTCTACAGGTGAGAAGAAAATGGGATGACATATTCAAAATACCGAAGAAAAAAACTGTCAGCCAAAAATACTATCCAGCAAGTTTATCCATCAGAAATGAGGGAGAGATAGTGTATATCCCAAACAAAACCTGTGAGAGTTCATCACCATATGACCAATCCTGCAAGAAATTCCCAAGGGAGTCCTGCATCTGGAATCCAAAAAACAATAATCACTACCACAAATACACAAGTAAGAACAAAACCCACTAATAAAATAGAAATGCAAATGAGAAATACAAATGAAACTAAATTTTAGCACCTCAAAAATACCCCATAAACATTGAAGACCCCTAATCCAAGTGGAAAAAAGGGAAAAAAAAACATACTCAAAACATCTAATCATAAAGCCATAAAATGCCAAGAACAAGACAATACCTCTGAATAACAACCCTAAATGAAACTGGATTAAACTCCCCACTAAAAAGACACAGACTGACAGACTGGATCAAAAAGCAAGACCTGACTTTATGTTATCCTCAAAAGACTCATTTCACCAGTAAAGGTGCACACAGGCTGATAGTGAAGGGGTGGAAAAAGATATACCACACACATGGAAAACAAAAATAAGCAGTAGTAGCTATTTTTATATTGGATAATATAGACTTTAAATCGAAAACCATAAAATGACAAATGCCACTATATAAAAATAAAAGGAGCAAACCAGCAGGAAGACATCATCCAGGCAACAAATCAACAGAGAGACACAGGATTTAAACAACTTTAGACTAATTGGTCCAGGCAGATATCTACAGAACATTTCTTCCAACTAAAGAACATACTTTCTTCTCATTAGCACATGGAACATTCTCCAAGATAGGCCACATGTTAGGTCACAAATCTAGTCTCAATAGCTGTAAAAAAATTGAATTCTTCTCAACTATCTTTTCAGACTGTAATGGATTATAAGTTGAAATTAATAAAGAGCAAAACTCAGGACTCTATACAAATACATGGAAATAAACAACATGTTCCTGAATGACCTATTGTCCGAGAAGGAATTAAGCAGGAAAAAAAAAATTCCTAGAGAACAATGAAAATAAAGACAGATCATATCAAAACCTGTGAGATACTGCAAAAGAAGTACAAAGAGGGAAGTTCATACCAATAAATGCTTACATCAAAAGAATAGAAAGATTTCAAGTAAACCTGAGTCTACTCCTATAGAATTAGAAAATTAAGAATAATCCAATCCCAAAGTTGGTAGATGGAAAGAAATAATTAAGACTATTATAGAACTAAATGATATAGAGAACCCCAAAACAATACAAAAGATCAATGAAACACAAGTTTTTTTTTAAAGAAGATAAACAAAATAGACAAACCATGAGCTAGGTTTTTAACCAAAAACAAGAAGAGAGAAGACCCAAATAGCAAAAATCAGAAATGAAAAAGGAGACATTACAACTGATTCTGCAGAAATAAAAAAATTATTAGAGACTACTGTGAACAATTATATGCCAACAAATTTGGAAACCTGGAGGAAATGGATGTATTTCTGGACACATAAATACTAGCACGACTGAACCAAGGAGAAATACTAAATCTGAACAGAGTAATAACAAGCAGTGAGATTGAAGCAGTCATCATCATTCTCCCAACAAATAAAATCCCAGGACTGTATGGCTTTACTGCTGAATTCTACCAAATATTTAAAGAGGAATTAATACCAATTCTCTTCAAACTATTCCAAAAAATTGAAAAAAAAGTCCCTCTCCCAAACTCATTGACGGTGTCAGCATCATCTTGATGCCAAAATGAGAAAAAGATACAACAAAAAATGAAAACTACAAGCCAAAATCTCTGATGAACAGACACAGAAATCCTCAGTAAAACACTAGCAATCAGAATACAGTGACACATCAAAAAAATTACATAACATGTCCAAATGGGATTCATCCCAGAAACACAAGGATGGTTCAACATATGCAACATCACTTTATCACAAAGGCTTCAGTAAATTACATATAGAAAGAAAGTATCTCAACACAGTAAAAGCCATATATGACAAGCCCACCACCAATATCATCCTCAATGCGGAAAAACTGAAGGCTTTTCCCTTAAGAATAGTAACAAGACAAGGATGCCCACTTTCACATTCCTATTTAACATAGAACAGGACGTACTAGCCAGAGCAATCAGGCAAGAGAAAGAAATAAATGGCATCCAGATTGAAAAAGACAAAGTCAAACCATCGCTACTTGCAAATGACATGGTCCTATACATAGAAAAACCTAAAGACTCTAACAAAAAACTCTTAGAGCTGGTTAATAATTTCAGTAATGTTGCAGGATACAAAATTAAAGTCCCCAAATCACTTACACTTGTATTCTCCCATAACATAAGGAGAAATCAAGAAGGTAAGCTCATTTACAATAGTCACCAATAAAATAAGATACCTAGGAATCAATTCAATCAAGGAGGTGAAAGATCTCTTCAATAATTACAAACCACTACAGAAAGAAATTAAAGAGGACACAAAAAGATGGAAAGACATTCCATGCTCTTGGATTGGAAGAATTAACATTGTGAAAATGTCCACACTACCCAAAGCAATCTACAGATTCAGTGCAGTACCCATCAAAATACCAATGGCATTACTCCAAGAAATAGAAAAAAATCCTAACATTCATATGGAAAAAACAGAAGACTTTGAATAGCCAAAGCAAACCTGAACAACAACAACAACAACAACAACAACAACAACAACAACAAAGAAAGCTGGAGGCATAACACTTCCTGACTTCAAATTATCCTACAAAAATATAATAAGCAAAACAGTATGGTACCAGCATAAAAATAGACACCTGGAGCAGTGGAACAGAATAGACAACCCAGAAATCAATGCACAGACTCACAGCCAACTGATATTTGACAGAGGCAACAAAACCTACATTGGGGAAAAGACTGCCTCTCCAATTAGTGGTGCTGGGAAAATTGGATATCCATATGCACAAGAATGAAACTAGACCAGCAACTCTCATCGTATACCACAATCAACTCAAAATGGATTAAAGATTTAAGGATAAGACCTGAAAGTGTAAAACTACTAAGGGAAAATATAGGGAAAACAATTCAGGAACTAGGACAGGGCATAGACTTTATGAACAAGAGCCGAAAAGCACAAGCAATGAAAGAAACAATTAATAAGTGGGATTATCAAACTAAAAAGCTTCTGTACAGCAGGAAACAATCAACAGAGTGAGGTGACAACCTGCAGAGTGGGAGAAAATATTTGCAAACTATATATGCCACACGGGATTAATATCCAGAATATGCAAAGAACTCAACCAAGTGTACAGTAAAAAACCAAATAACCCAATTAAAAAACGGGCAAAGGAGTTGAATGGACATTTTTCTAAGGAAGACATACAAATGGCTAACAGGCACTTTAATAAATGCCCAACATCCCTATTCATCAGGAAATGCACATGGTGGGGAGGTGACAGAGCGAGTGGGGGAAAGAGAAACAGGTAAAGGGACATGAAAATCAACTACAATGTATATCGAGAAGTTAAAATAAAAAAAAATATTTTTAAACACATTGAGATACCACCTCACCCCAGTTAGACTGGCTACAATCAAAATGATGGAGAATGACAAATGCTGGTGAAGATATGGAGAGAAAGGAATGGTCTTACAGAGTTGAATTTCAATACTTGTGTGCAATATATGATGCTCAAATCAGAAGAATTATTAAATTCAACGGTATTCACTGTCATCATTGTTCTTAGCTCTTTACCCATTCCTACCTTCCCCCCGCCCCCTTTCCCACTTCTAGTAACCTCAGTTCTTTTGAAAGTTCAATGTATTATTGCGATTGTTGTATCATTCTTTCTTTCTTTTATTTATGTTTATTTTTCAGCTTCCTCTTCTGAGTGAGGACATGTGGTATTTCTCTTTCTGTGCCTGGCTTATTTCACTTAACAGGATTTTCTCTAAGTACATCCATGTTGCTGCAAATGGCAATATTTCATTCTTTTTTATGGCACAGCAATATTCCATTGTGTATCCATACCACTCCTCCCTTATCTATTGATCTGATGATGGCCATCTAGGTTGGTTCCAACTCTTGGTGATTGTAAATAGAGCTGAGATAACAATGGGGGTGCAGGTATCTCTTCAACATGATGCTTTCCGTTCCTTTGGGTATATGTCCAGCAGTGGAATTGCTGGATCATATGTCAGTTCTATCTGAAGTTGTTTAAGGAATCTCCAAACTGTTTTCCATAATGGCTGCACCAACAGTGGAATGTCTCATACCACGTATCTACAAACAATACAGGCAAATCCAGCCTGCCACTGGTTTTTGTATACTCAGTGAGATAAGAATGTTCAAATTGAGAATGTGCAAAAGAATTAGTATTTTTACACAAGAAAATTGTATGAAATTTTAATTTTAGTTTCCATAAAACTGAAATATTTCCATATATTTTTGGTTTCCGTAAAACAGAAAATTTTTGCATGTTGATTTTATATACTGCAACTGTAGTAAAACCCCCTTTCTCCACACCCTCACCAGCATTTGTTTTTCTCCTTTTTGAGAATAGCTGGTTTAACTGGGGTGAGATGATGTCTTAATATGGTTTTGATTTGCATTTCCCTAATGCTTAGTGACGTTGAGCACTTTTTCATGTGTCTGTTGGCCATTCATATATCTTCCTTTGAGAAATGCCTATTCAGCTCATTTGCCAATTTTTAACTGGGTTATTTGTTTTTTACTATTAAGTTGTTTGAGTTCCTTGTATGTTCTGGATATTAATCCTTTGTCAGATGCATAGTTTGCGAATATTTTCTCCTTTTCTGTAGGTTGTCTTTTTGCTCTGTTAATTGTTTCTTTTGCTGTGCAGAAGCTTTATAGTTTGGTATAATCCCTTTTATTTTTCCTTGTTATGCCTGTGCTTTGGGGGTCATATTAATAAGGTCTTTGCCCAGTCCTACTTTGTGAAGTGTTTTCCCTGCATTTTGTTTTAGGAGTTTTATAATTTCAGGTGTTTAGTCTTTAATCCATTTTGAGTTGATTTTGGTATATAGTGAGAGGTACAGGTCTAGTTTCATTCTTGTACATATGGATGTCCAGTCTTCCCAGCACCATTTATTGAAGAGGCAGGCTTTTCCCCAATGTATGTTCTTGGTGCCCTTGTGAAAGACCAGCTGGCTGTAAATTTGTGGGTTGATTTCTGGGTTCTCTATTCTGTTCTGTGGGTCTGTGTGTCTGTTTTTATGCCAGTACCATAATGTTTTGGTTAGTATAGTTTCATAGTATGGTTTGAAGTCAGGTAGTGTTATGCCTGGCTTTATTTTTCATGGGATTGCTCTGGCTTTAAATGTTAGGATTGCTTTTTCTATGAATGTTAGGACTGTTTTTTCTATTTCTGTGAAGCGTGTCATTGGTAATTTGAAGGAGATTTCATTGAATCTGTAGATCAGTTTGGGTAGTACAGACATTTTCATAATGTCAGTTTCTTTCAATCCAAGTGCAAGGAATGTCTTTCCATCTTTTTGTGTCCTCTTTAATTTCTTTCAACAGTGATTTGTGGTTCTCATTGTAGAGATCTTTTACTTCCATGCTTAAATTGATTCCTGGGTACTTTTTTTGTGTGGGCGACTGTTGTAAATGGGCTAGCTTTCTTGATTTCTTTTTCTTTTAGTTCATTGTTGGAATATAAAAACACTACCAATTTTTGCATGTTGATTTCATATCCTGCCTGCAAGTATACCAAAATGATTTATCAAGTCTAAGAGGTTTTTTTTTTTTTTTTTTTTTTTTTTTTTTTTTNGCGGGAGCGCCACTGCGCTTCCCAAGCGGCGCACTATCCAGTGTGCCACCGGGCCGGCCCCTAAGAGGTTTTCTGTAGAGATTTTAGGCTGGTTTATGTGAAGGATCATCTCAACAGTATACATAGACAATTTGACTTCATCTTTTCCAGTTTGGATGTCCTTTATCTTTGTCTTGCCTGATTGCTCTGGCTAGTACGTCCAGTACTATGTTAAATAACAGTGGTGAGAGTGGGCATTCTATTCTTTTCCCCTTCTCAAGGGAAAAGCTTTTGGCTTTTTCCCATTAAGGATGATATTGGCAAAGGGTTTGTCACATATGGCTTTTATCATATTGAGATTCTTTCCTTCTATACCTAATATGCTGAGAGTCTTTATCATGAACAGATGTTGAATTGTGTCAAGTGCTTTTTCTGTCTACTGAAATAATCAGATGGTTTTTGCCCTTGATTTTGTTGATGTGGTATATTGCATTTATTGATTTGCATATTTTGAACCATCCTTGTGTCCCTGGGGTGAATCCCTGTTAATAGGGGTATATAATTTTTTTGATGTGTTACTGGATTGTGCTTGCTAATATTTTGCTGAGGATTATTGTGTCTGTATTCATGATGAATGTTGGCCTGTGGTTTTCTTTTTTCTGTTGTATCTTTGGTTTTGTTATCAGGGTGATATTTGCTTCAGAGAATTAGTCTGGGAGAATGGCCTGTGTTTTATTTTTTGTGGAATAGTTTTAAGAGAATTGGTACTAATTCTTCTTTAAATGTTTGGTAGAATTCATCGGTAAAGCCATCTGGTCCTGGGCTTTTCTTTGTTGGGAGACTGGTGAT